>NC_141148.1:16015328-16174078 GCF_053477565.2 Lygodium microphyllum | reverse complement strand
GAGATTGTGGAATCTAAGCTTCTAATCAATCCATTAGTGATAGAAGATAAAGAAATATCAAAAGGGGCACTAGTTTTGGGGCCATCAAGGTGTCCACTGTCCAAGATTTTGAAGGTAATGTGTGCATTTCAATTTATGTTTATTTGATTGTTGTATTCAAGTGCTTGATTAGAGAATTACCACCCCTCCATGAAAGCAGGCCGGTTTCAAATTCTCTAGCCAAGGTCTTGGCGATGGCACCTTGTGAAAGGTGAGAAGGATCGAAGCTTGCACGCGAGCTATGGCGGGAGAGCAAGAGCAAGAAAGAGAGAGACAAGAAATGGGAACTCCAACAGTCACAATGTGTGGCCGGGCCTTCCTTTATTTACTAGTCACTAAAATGAATGTAAAAAATAAAGTGACGTGACGGGCACATGCCACCTACAATGTGCAATGGCGGGTACTGTCAGTGTAGTAATACACGGGGCGGCACGGCAGAGGCGCCTTTACCCCAACAACCTCCCACTTAAAGGCGAATCTGCCCTAGTGAGAGAGAAAAGAAAAGAAAAAAGACAATACAACTGTACATAGGTACAAGGGATGAGGAAAGGCAACATCTCATCCAACGCCCATCAATCTCCTGAGGAAGGCAGAGCGCTCAATAGTGAGGCTTTTCGTGAGCAGATCTGCACGATTCTCGTCAGTGGAGATCTTGACAAGGCCAACAGACTTGTCCTCCACGACACCACGTATGAAGTGATACCTCACCTCAATGTGTTTCGTCTTCGCATGGAAGACCGGATTCTTAGCCAACTGAATGGCACTCATAGAATCCGAATACAGTGTAAGTATAGCATCAATCCCAAGGTCAGCAACTAGACGGCCTAGCCATATGGCCTCCTTGCAAGCCTCAGTGGCTGCAACATACTTAGCCTCAATGGTAGACAAAGCCATACACTTTTGAACCCTGGACATCCAAGAGACAGCACCTCCAACATAGGTAAATACATAGCCAGAAGTGGACTTCCTACTATCTGCATGTCCTGCATAATCGGAGTGAGTGTACCCCATGACCCCTGTATCCTGGCTGCCATAGCAAATACACATATCTGTTGTACCCTTCAGGTACCTCATGATACCCTTCACGGCATCCCAATGTTTCCTGCCAGGTGTAGCCATATAGCGTGCCACAACACCAACTGCAAAGGCAATATCTGGACGAGTGGCTATCATGGCATACATCAAACTGCCCACGGCTGAAGCATAAGGGATCTGGGCCATCTCGGCCCTCTATTCATCTGTCTGCGGACAATTGGCCTGTGATACCTTCACATGAGAAGGCAATGGACAGCCAATAGGGTTTACGTCCTGCATGCGAAAGCGCTCAAGGACTTTATGAATATACTCCCTCTGTGACAAGTAGAGGAGTCCCTGATGCCTGTCGCATCTAATGCGCATACCAAGTATGTGAGAGGCCTGTCCCAAATCCTTCATCTCAAAGCTCTTCTTCAGCTGAGATTTAAGAGCATCTAGCTCATCATAAGCTTTCCCTGCTATCAGCATATCATCCACATAGAGTACCAAAATAAGCAATGAACCATCACGGGCTTTCTTCTGTAAAGACACGAATCCATAGCACTCCTGCTGTAGCCCTGTGACTGCATAAAGGCATTAAACTTATGATACCATTCCCTAGGTGCCTGCTTCAAGCCATAAAGACTTTTCTTCAACTTGCACACTAGGTGCTCCCTGCCAGGTTCTGCAAAGCCCTTAGGCTGCTCCATATAGATCTCATCATGCAAGTCCCCATGTAAGAAAGTCGTCTTGACATCCATCTGATATAGATCTAAGTCAAGCTGAGCAACCAAAGCCAAGACCAAAACCCTTTGCTACCAATCTAGCCTTGTATGCCGGCTTGGGGTGTCCAGGGGTACTTTTCAGCTTGTACATCCACTTGCATGGCAAAGCCTTCTTGCCCTTAGGCAAGGCAACCAAATCCCAAGTCTCATTCTTATGCAAGGAGTCGATCTCAGACTGCATACCCCTCTCCCAGGAGTGACTGTCACCCCTGCGCATAGCCTCATCATAAGTGAAAGGCTCTCCTGCATCTATAACCAAAACATAATGCATAGAGAGCTGAAATCTATCAGGTGGACGTCTATCTCTAGCAGACCGTCTCACTGCAGGCTCTGTTGCCTGTCCAACACCCTGACCATGAGCATCTGCTGCAGCTATAGGCTGTCCAACTGGCTGTGCAGGAGCTCTAGGCTCCTCCTGAAAGATCACTCTACGGATCTCAACCACCTTCTCAGGCTGCCTGTGCATCTTGTCTTCATGGAAGACTACATCATGGCTGCGTACTATTTTCCGCGCCTGCGGATCCCATAGGCGATCGGTTTATGACATGCACTGCCGTACTAACTGCCTCAGCCCAAAAGCTCTGTGGTAGACCTGCATGGCTAAGCATTGAGCGGACACGCTCCTGAATAGTCCTGTTCATGCGTTCAACCAAACCATTCTGGGGTGGGGTGTAAGGAGCGGTCAACTGACGCTTAATACCCCTGTCATCACAAAACTGCTCAAAAGCACGCGAGACATATTCTCCCCCATTGTCAGTCCTAAGGCATTTCAGCCTATACCCAGTCTGGTTCTCAACAAGAGCAAGCCAACGCTGATAGACTGCCAAGATATCGGACTTTTGCTTTATGGGATAAGCCCACACTTTCCTAGAAAAATCATCAATGAAGGTAATAAAGTACTTCGCGCCACCCATAGACATACACGGCATGGGTCCACAAACATCTGAATGCACCAAAGCCAAGGGCTCACTCATACATCGCCTACCCGATTTCTTATGCGTAGATCTATTCTGCTTACCATAAAGACAATGATCACACGAGTTAAAACATGCATAGTCCAAAGGCGGAAGATACTGCAAACCAGATAACATTTGCATTCCCTTTAAAGACATATGCCCCAAACGGGCATGCCAAAGTGATACATGTGGAATAGAAACCACTGCCAAAACATGGTCTACAGAAGACCCAGATACAACAAGAGGATAGAGGCTGCCAGCCTTGGCGCCTCTAGCAAGCACAAGTCTGCCTCTGGTAATCTTCCAAGCAGAATCCCCAAAACAGACATGAAACCCTGCATCATCCAACTGTTCTGCAGACATAAAACTGCACGTAAGCGTAGATACATGACGCACATCCCTAAGCAAAAAGGAACTGCCAGTGGAAAACTGCAAACTGAATATCTCCACAGCCCACAATATCAAGATATCTCCAAGTCTAACTGATCCAGATACAGTACGGTAAGAGTGAAACCACTCACGGTAAGGCGTCACATGGAAGGACGCACCTGAATCCAATAACCAGCACTGTGCATACATACTAGGTGTCTCAGTCAAGTGTGAGGCATCAGAAAACTAGCTGCAAGTATGAACTTATCACCACCATCGGAATCCTCGGTCTGTGTGACATTAATTTCCTCAATCTTAACTCTGGACTTCGCAGGTACTATGCTGCGATCAGAGAACTTCTCCTGCACTTTCTCTTTCCCCTTATCCTTGCGCTTCTCATTGCACAACTCATGACACTATGGTCTGATATGGCTCTTTTTCCCACAATGATGACAAGTGACATTAGCGTTGCGCCCACGCGATTTACTACGCGACTTTCCACGAGATTTAGACCGACCCTTCTGCGAGTCACGGCCACGGCCATGACCACGATCATTCCTGTCATTCCTGCCTCTAACTGTCAAAGCATGTGAAACACGAGAGGCATCCAAGTTTTTGCGATTAACCTCTTCCTGCAGAAGAGCACTCTCAACATCATTCAATTTCAGAGTAGCACTAGAGACACATAGGGCAGTGCAGAATACACCCTATGACTCATTCAGAGTCCCAAGCAAGAAAAGAGGAGTTACTTCCTCTCCAAAGGTGATATCCTGCGAAGTCAGGTTCTTCAGTATAGCATGGAACTGGCTCAAGTGAGCAGACATAGTCACATTATCTTTCATGCGCAGATCCATAAGCTGCTTCAACCAATACATCTGACTCACCGGACTTTTCTTATCATAAAGATTCTTGATCTTATTCCATAGATCCCATGCACTCTGTGCTTCCTCAAATACATTATAATGTACCTGTTCAGTGAGAGACAATACAATCGTGGACTTGCATAGCTCATCAAGTTCAAGCCAGTCGTCATTGTTCATAGTTGCAGGCTGCTGCCCGCTCAACCAAAGTGGCTTAATCTGAGATTTCTGCACCAAGACGTGCCAAATTTAACTCTTCCAATAAGAGTAGTTGGTACCATCCAACTTTGTGATGTTAAATATGGCATTATCAGTCAAAGAGGACGCCATAATGCAGGCTGGAAATGCACAGACAGTCTAAAACTGCTTGCTGTTTTACTGCAGAAAATGCCCAAAATCCACTGAAATGAGCTCCAAATGGCGAGAAAAGTGTGCCAAAAGATGCTGCCCACTTAGTACTAGGTGCGATACACCAAATCAGGATATTTCAGCATAAAAAATACTGCTCAGTCCACCAATAAATGCTTGCTGTAATAAATTTCAGAACTGCAATAATGAGAGCAAACTATCCCAAAGCTGGATCTAATGTCAACTAAACAATGCTAAGTCCAAAGCCAGCATAAAGAGGACAAAGCAAAGCCAAATGACAGTGAAAATACATGAGCATAACACCGAGAGATATCAAATAGCATCTGCCAGTAAGAGGCACACCCCCAGGCAATCTAGGCAAAATGTACCTGCAACTGCCAAAACCTGACACAAATAGGTGTCTACTCAAAAGAAAGCGGATCCAAAACTGAGGCTCAGCTCATAAGCATCCTATGAACCAAGACATATACTCAATGCAACATCCAATTGTCGGAGTATAATCCCAAAGTCTCAATACATCTGTAACTGCTCAATGACATAGACTACTCCAATACATGTAACTGCTCCAATAGCATGTAATCCCTGCTCAAGGTCAAGTAAGCATGCAAGATGCTCCCACTGGCACAAAAGGCGTACAAACGAGCTCAAGGGCTCAAGCAACCCAAGACAAAGTACCAGTGGCAAATGACCAAGTCAATGCGTCATACGCATCCCAAGAGCATGACATACATGAAGCAACTGATGGAAGCAACCAATGAGCAATACATAATCCCAAAATAAGATCTCTGTCAACTCAATAACATTCAATAGCAACCAAGTAAATGATCAAACTAAGTCAAAAATGCTCAAATACATCCAAGGCAAAGCTCCCAATGTCGGTAAAGCATAGACGAACCAAGCGGCACATATCACGAACCAAAGCATGTAATGTATGAAGCCTAACTGTCAAGCATAGACATGAGGCATAAGCGGTCCAAGAGCATGCCAAGTCGGTCCAAATGCCAATGAATACCAACCAAGACGGAGCTTATGCGTAGCTCAAATACATTCCATAGACTCAAACATGAGCTCAAAGTCATCCCAAAATGTCAGATACATGATGGCAAATCCCAAAGCATACATCCGGTACCAATAGGTAAGTGACAAAGCATCCAAAGTACCTTCAGCCCACTGTTATTACAGCCAAGTTTGACTGTCAAAACTGAGAAATTTCAGCCAATATTTCAAGCCAAAATCATGGCATAATCATGTGCATACATTCCCAAGGCACTAGGCATCATGTAGGCCGCATACGGGCATCAAACAAGGTAACTGGAGTAGAGTATAAGCATCAAATGCCAATGCCAAGTGTGGCTGCCCTGTTTCCAACACTGTATAACAGTAAATGACAGTCCCAAATCAGAGAATGCCAAGCACAAGGCCTAAAGAGGCTTTCAAAGTAGCTCAAATGCCTTCTAGAAACCATTGTTTAAGTGCTTATTTAGGAGCCAAGGCATATAGTCTGAAAACGTGATGAGTAGGCAGGCAGAAATCTGGCGCAAATTCAACGCAGGCTGTCCTAGGAAGTGGCTGCTCCATGTGGCAATGTTGGTGTGGATGGGAGGCTTAAAGAGGCCCCAAAGAGGGCATACACAAAGCCATGAATGCCCAAAGCAAAGGGCAAGGGATATATGAAGCTTTGAAGCTTCAAATGATGGCTGCCCCTCTTCTTCCATCTGTTTAAAACTGAGAACTGAAGTAAAACCCTTCAAACTCTGATGCAATACCTCAAGGGCAAGGCCCTGAAGAAGCCCGACAATGCTGGGAGGGAGCTCGGGAAGCCGGGGAGTATCGGAAGCTCGGAAGATCAGCTATGGCTGCCGGGATGGAGACCCAATGCGTGAAGGGAGTTGATGCGAAGGTAGAAAAGCACCGAGTCAAGCTCGAGCAAGAGGAAGCCAAGCTCTGATACCAGTTGAAAGGTGAGAAGGATCGAAGCTTGCACGCGAGCTATGGCGGGAGGGCAAGAGCAAGAAAGAGAGAAACAAGAAATGGGAACTCCAACAGTCACAATGTGTGACCGAGCCTTCCTTTATTTACTAGTCACTAAAATGAATGTAAAGAATAAAGTGACGTGACGAGCGCTCGCCACCTACAGTGTGCAGTGGCGGGTACTATTAGTGTAGTAATACACGGGGCGGCACGACGGAGGCGCCTTTACCCCAACACCTTGTAGAAAAGGGTTTAACTTCCCTCACAACTAGACCTCTAGATATAACTAGCTTCTTTTGACATGTGGATCCATAGCAAGGGTAAGCACTTGTTGAGTGATAGCAATGTCATCACCATTCTCTTCCCACACTCGAATAAGAACTTCTTTACCTATCTATTTGATGTCAAGAGCACATTTGGGCACATCGTACAAAAGGATATGACCTTTACAACGTATTTTTTTAGGAAGCCCCTTAGTACCAATCAATAAGAGTAATCGTCACTATTCCTTACCCACTCTCTCCATTTGACCATTCTAGTTCCTTCAATGTATGGAGGTAATTTCATCTAGCCACTACAATATCCAAACCTCCCCAGGTAGTGCTTCTCTTGCAAGTCGATGCTCCATCTCCTACCCTAGGATGTTATGAGATTGTGGAAAATTATAGGTACGACTCCTTCCAAGATGAGGAACGAGGTAGGGCTCACCCTTGAAAGGAGTGAGAAAGACCAATAGAAGAGACAAAATTGTCAAGCAAAGGAAAATCTAGAGACTGGGGGGACAGAGACAAGTAGAGATCAAGACACCTTTAATACACAATGCGCATGAAGGTTTGGTTGTGGATTTTAATGGAGCAATATAAAAGTTTGTGCCTCCTAGTTCAACCTCCTTTGGGCCATCTAAGTTTATCACACTACTAATTTGTAAGCCAAGTGAGCTCAGCATGTGAGGATATGTTAGGGTTTATAGAGAAAACATAGAGTACAAGCATGACTAACACAATGAATGTGACAAAACACAAATGAAGGAGGAGATAAATGAACAACATTGAGTGAAAATTTCAATGGACAAACCAAGTATGTAGAGTGTGAGCTCAAGGAATAGAGGCATGTCCAAAAGCACACTATCATGGGAGAGGGCTGAGGTAGGGTGTGAGAGACAATCATCATTTGAAACTCATCCAAGGTGCAGTAAACTGTCAATGCTTGATGCCAAATGATGAGAAGAAGATCCCAGGCAACTATTAGGACAACATGAGATGCAAAACACAGCAATTCCCAATGTGGAGAGAGAAGCACAGGCCAAAATCCAATAGAGTGGAGGCTGGCTCACTGCAACACAATGATGTCTAGCAGCTTGGGCAGTGTTTTATCTCTGTTAAAAATCATTATTATTCAGAAAGGGTACAAAATTGATAGAATATGACACAAATTCAAACTTCCCTCATTTATTTTGCTGTTTTGTTTACATTTAGCATCACATGCTCAATGTGATTATACCAATCCAAATTTGATGTAGCACCTCCGCTATAAATTTATGTCAAGGTCAAATTGACTTGAACTTGAAAGATCTCTAAACAACCTCTAGATGCATGAGCATATTTGTACCAAGGAAGTAGAAGCACCACCCACCCCCCAATCCCCCCCCCCCCCCTCCCAAAGCTTTAGGCAATGCTCCAAACCTACACCCTATTGAGCCTGACTTAGCCTACACCAAAGTCTGCTCTAACTGAAAAGCATCAAGGTAAAGCTTTAACAAATGAGGTGAATCTATCAAATCATCCTACTCCATCCATTTTGTGTCAAGTAGTGCATAGCTTTGAAACTTCACCAAATAGTGACAAGAAACTTCACTCCCAACCTTCCTTTCCTTATGTGTCTTTCCCTATGTGCCAATATCTACTCAAGAAACAAGATTTCATGAAATTCCTCAACCTCTAGCTACAGCTCACTAGTGATATCATTAGGCACATCATCATGGAAAGACCTAAAAAGAATCACATGAAAAGTGTTAGGAATCTTTCAATGATTAGATAGCTTCAACATATAAGCACCTCAGTGACCCTTTGCAACACTTGAAAAGGTCCATAGTATCATATACTAAGTTTAAGGAAAAGACACTATTTACAATTCATTTTCTTTAATCTAGCCTTTTCAAAGCATAACAAGAGCCAATCACCCTTTGCAGATGCCAAAGCTCTACAATGACAAACAACTACTTTATTTTGCTCTACTTGAGTCTTTGGAAGAGCTATCTTTAAAGCATAAGCTTGGAAAGTGCACAAGGCTCAAGATCTCAAAGGAGAAGAGATGATCTTAGACTATTGTGTTGTAGTAACTTGTTTTGATGAAATTTAGATCAAAAACACAAGTAATATATGTTCATTCCCCAAGTGGAGGAAGGAAAGGCTGCTGCTCCAACCCCCAAACATGTTGTACTTGCATTCTCTATAGTCAAGAGAGATAGTTGCAACAAACTAATCCCAACAACCAAGAATGACAAGGGGGTTGCTTGGTATTTTAAAAGCTACTCACCAGGCAAAACTTTTAGTGTAACTTAATTTGAAGGTGCAAAATTTCAATTTGATAAAAGTTTCAAAATGCACCTGTTTCCTTTTGGCCTATCCTTGTACCACATACCCTATATACTTGTCTACTATATGCCCAGTATCAAATTCTTCACTACCAATGCAAAGATCAGCATGCCAAGAGCTAGAGATAAAAAATAAAAATTCATTTTAATTAATAATCTTGGTGAAGTTTGATGAATCATCAAGTCCATTCCTTATTCTGGTAACACTCCCCTAGGTAGCCCAACAATAAGGACCCAACTCCAAACTATGAGGTGTCCACTTGGTACTCAGCTAGCATCAAATTAGGATTGAGAGCTTGAGATTAGGTACAACAAATACTTCAAAAACCTCTAACAGGATTATAAAGGAAATGGCACTCCATACCCATATACCCCCCTTCTACTAAGGACACAGTAAGAGATATAAAAGTGCTTGCTAAAAAAGCCCAACTATGGTGCTCCTTCTGTAGAGAAGCATCAACACTAACCAGCAACTTCCGCATCATCATCAAACGAGGAAACTAAGGGAAGCTTGGACTCATATTTTTCTTTATCTGTTTACCATCCTCCTCCTCTTTCTTCTCAAATCATGAATATGGTTGTCTTTCTCACCACAAAACCAAATCCTAGTTGATTCTGTTTTGGACTGTTTGGAATCATAACCTATGCAACCACAGCTATACCTTCCTCATGAGTTAATAGCTGTCCAGCAGGAGATCCAATCTATACCTCAAAACTTCAAACACAAGAAGGAACTCACCTTCTCAAAAATACAAGGTTGGGTCCTTGGACTCGGTACTAGATGTGGCGAAATTATCATACTTTAGTTACAGAAGAATGAAAAGGAACAAGTAGGCCAAGTGAGTGGTATCAAGGGGAATCCCACTAAAGCAATCCAATTCTAAAGAGATTTTATCTGAACAATGTAGGAAATTACATGTCAGACTCATTGACTAAGAGCCCAAAAGACCGACTCTGAAGATTGATGACCGCCAAGTTTTTGCATTTCAAACTGACCTGATAGAATCCTCCATGCTGCAGCTGAGAACTCCACTGCCTAAATCAGTAAAATAATTGAGTGAGATGTACTGATGATCAAGGCATAAGAATGAGCATCGGTGTCCTCCCACCAACATATAGCTTCAATGTTTTTTAGATCAATGAGCATCCTCCTCATAAGAATGATAATCAAGGCATAGGAATGAGCATGTGTGTCCTCCCACCCACATATAGCTTCAATGTTTTTTAGATCAATGAGCATCCTCCTCATAATCATCAAGATTGCGCTGACTAGATCGACAAGGGACACAAAGAGTTGTAAGTATAGTTTGGGACCCGTACCATCAATCACCCACCATAACCGCCTAGTCCCCCAGTTAGGACGTGAGCTTCACTTTCCACAAGGGATAATCAGTGCCTTCTAGCTTAGAAGTTTCCCCAAAAAAAGAAAGAAAAGTGGAGGAAGGGGTGAGATTGCCATAAAAATACACTGGTTCAAAAAACCTTCGCAAGAGAAGATAAGCCAAAGACCAGGAAAAAAATCACCTCAAAACTTGAACACTACCATGAAAACAACACCTTCCTGAAAAATAATGGATTGCCAAGTACCCACATGAGACCACCCACTACATTGGGATAGGTGAGGGTGGAAACCACATGCCACACAAACCAGGGCTCCAACATTCGACAGGTAGAAAGCAAATTAGAACATACCCAACTCCAAACTTCACTCGATCAGAGTTGAGTGCAAGATATGGCCACAATGGAAGCTCATTACTATCGTCATTGTGTAGAATATTTGGAAGCAAGATGTAGTGAGGCTATAGACCAGAAGTGCACTTCTACTTCTAAGACTATCAGATCAGAAATCATATATAAGAGAGGTAGATGGGAGATTCCTGAAGGCGATTCTAAGTATGAGTACATGAGAGGCCTTTTTGTACATATCGATTCTAGCACATTTTTTCATCTACAGATTGCTCATATAGTTTGGCATTATAAGCCACTGACTTGGCTATTCTATGAGCCTTTGTATTGGACAATCTCCCGGGCAAACAATGTGGAGATTTAAATCCATGCGCTTATCTTCATCTCATGTCTTTGGAATTCATACTGTGCTTAGTGGTACATGTCAGTAAGGGACTTTCAATAGAAACTTCCTTTCCATGGGGAAAAAAGGAGCTTATTTACAATCGACCTTATGTGTATCCATACTTTATTGATCCGCCGTATAGTTCTAACTTCTTCCTGTTATGCCTCTATACTCTTGCCCTTGTATCTATGTGTCTTGAGATTATTAATTGGCCCAATTGCTCTACTGCCTTCAACTCTTGTGAGCTGCTTACTGAATCCTCATCCTGCTTGACCCCACCATTGTGCCCAGGATACATCAATATTACAAAGAGACTGTCAATACTTGAATGCATTAGAACTTGTCGATGATCCTTCACCTCTCAAAGCATTCATACTGCATTTTCCCTTCTTAATGACCTTTCCACATGTTAGAAGAAGCTATCTGAACAGCTGTGGGGGAAAAATCCAAAAATCAATTATTTTGAGAAAGCAGCCATTATGAATGTACAGGAAGAGTAATGATAGCAGGACAATAACCATAACTGGCACAGACAAACAATGTTGCCACAAGCAACTTAACAACCAGTGTGTCTCATAATATTCTGTTGCAGGACGTTTAACTGTCCCCACAATAGCTGCACACAGCACTTGTCGCCCAGTACTTCTCATAAAATTTAGTTCCAAGATGTTGCTCTTGTCTCAGCATGCACCAGATCAATAAGATAGCCCAGAACACTACAAAAAGAGTTTTACAATGCAGTTGAGCCATTATTCTGTGATCAAATCTTCGTGTTTCAAGGCCTTGATGCACCCTGGCCAGCAAATGCTACCAACAGATGCAGCAGACGAGTAAAAAGGCCAAAAGGAGAAAGGAGGCTACGCATTACATTGCTCAATTGCTGAGCAGGTAGGTGTCCTTGCATGATATATGGGTAACGTAACTTTCATCAGTGTGCAAACTTAGGCAATCATTGACTTACTTACATCAAGTACAATGAAAACATCAGGTTTGACCCGCAACGCTTCCAATGCTTCAGCTTGAGAGCGACTTCTAGGGAAGCCATCCAGCAACCATCCTTTACCCTGTGCACTCACTTCAAGCAATTTCTGTTTGACCATCTGCAGAGATTCCGTAATACCCACTTAGATAATACACAAATCACAGAATGAACAAGCTGGCATATCAAGGAAGAAACAGGTGCACTTAATAAAGATCTCCATCAGCGCTGCTGGTTTAGTTCATTATGCAATGTGCAACCATAATGCTACAAAAGTGGTATCAAAAAAGGATCTCACAACTTGTGCAACACATGAATTGAAAAGCGTGATATTGCCATCTGTACATTGTTCAATGCATATAACGTTAGTCCACCATTTTGAAAGGATTGACAAACGGTTTAAAAACCTTACACTTATACACTGAATCTCCTTTGAATATAAACCACACCTCAATCACGATTTCATCAGGCACTAGTTGGCCCATAGTCATAAAATCCTTGGCTTTAATCCCGTTCACAGTCCCAGCGGCCACCTCAGCCCTTAGAAGGTCTCCTGTCGATATATGAACAAGGCCATACTGCAAGCATCTTGATCATATTAATTAGAGTCTACAAAACGAGCACTAAATATTCCAAATACAATATATCCTCTCAGAGTGTACTTTTTGGGCAATAAACTCGCATTGGGTCCCTTTCCCGGACGCGGGAGCTCCTGATATCATCACACGCAGCAATGGCCGATTCTCTGGAGTCGTTGCTTTGGCAAAAACCTAGAGGCACAACGAGAAGGAGAAATTAACGGCGATATCAGAAAGATAAATTCTGCCAGCACCTTCACAAACATAGACAAAGGCAATAGGATGAATTGCTCCACCACGAATGGGGAACGTCGTCGGAGCGATTGAGCCGCTGTCGAAGGGGACTTGGCCGCAAGTCTATTCAGAGCCCAGCCCTGTTGCGATCGCTGCAAATACGTGACAGTGCAAAGATTCCAGGAGCAAGATGGAGGTGAGAGACATGGATGCCTGATGGAAGCGGGCCATCCACAAAATGCATTGGCGTCGACGGAGTTCGCGGTTGACATGCCTGTTAATGATCAGTGCCAGACCAGCTTCCCCTTCATGAGCATTCGCAACAAATGAGTGGTGATTCGTGAAGTTGGTGTAGAATATAATCACTGATAGTTGTATGCCTATATGCCTAAGGAGGCCCATGACGATCCTTGCCAATCCTTTGGCTGTTGTTTTAACGTGATTTGGAAATTTATCTCTTGAAATTTTTCAATTTGTCCCACAGGCGCAAAACTGTGGTAAAGTAGAGCATCTATGTCTCATGCTTTATCCCCCCCCCCGCCCTCTCTCTCTCTCTCTCTCTCTCTCTCTCTCTCTCTCTCTCTAAGCACACACTAAATGAACACCAAAAATGGCATGCAACTGGAACATCACAAATGCCCACATATGTTATGCATATATAATAACTATGTACCATCCTCCCAAATCATAGGTGGTCCCATGATGAACAATAAATAGTAAAGTATCACCAAGATGCACTCCCCTACTAGCATGTAGTCTTCTTGATGCATCTCAATAAGAAAATGCATGAGTAATACTATTGACAAGCACCAAAGAACTAGAGTAGTGCCCCCCATGAACACCAAAACCAATAGGAGAGAAATTTGTCATTTTAATCATGCCACCCACTAGTAAGTACTCATAAACCTAGGCTTATCATCTCCAAATGTTGGCATTGCCCTAAGATGCCCATCGTGTAGAAAGGTTGCTAAAATTCTATGATGTCCATATCTGCCATGCACATGAACATGAAGCATATGCATCGAGTTTATTTGCTCGAGTGTAAGAAATACAACTTAAGACTCCAAGAAATGTCCTCTTTACAAAAAAGAACATAGTTGAAAAGGTACACCCTTCAAAGTCTTTATTGATTGTGATTGTGCCCACTCTTCCATTTCCCCAAAATGTGCAAATAAGTTACAACTAGAGATTGTGCCTACTAAAAAGTTACTAGTCAACACAAAGGAAGGTTTGTCTATGAAACAAACTAAAGCAACCAGAATTGAGCTATAAATTATTATTCCTACGACACATCCAAAAGTAGCAACCATTCCATTCGATCCCCCTCTGGCATTAGAACTGTTACAATTGAGTGCAACAAAAGCTAGTTCCAGTAGCACATCTAAAGAGGTCAATCTGAAAAGGACAGAACTCCCTCAAAGGAGGATGATTTGTATGTCGCCTTAAAGTGGGACATAGTCCTGTTGAAGAAGAGTTGATGGTCTTCCATGACCTCTTACTGGAGAATCTAGATGTGTTTGCCTGGTCATACAAGGATTTGAAGGCAATTGATCCCATTGTTTGTTAGTATCACATTGATCTAGAGCTTGATGCCAAGCCAACATGGTAGCATCAATGTCACATGAATCCAAACAATTCTACCCTAGTAAAGATAGAGTTGCTAAAATTATTAGATGTTGATATCGTTTACCTACTGGCTAATAGTGAATGGGTATTACCCATTATGGTCTTACGCAAGAAGAATGAAAAGGTTTGCATTTATGTGGACTTTTAGAAACTTAATCCCAAGACAAAGAAATATCACTTTCTAAATCTTTTCATGACTTAATTATTGATACAATTGAATGTCACCATAAGGTATATTCCTTGCTAGATGGATTTAATGGATAGAATCAAGTGTAGACTATAGAAGAGGATCTGTCCAAAACAATCTTTACTATAGAATGGGAAACTTATACATGTAGTATGATGCCATTTGGATTGAGATCCATCTTTTGCTTTAATACTCTCTATTAGAGTATAACATTAGAGATCCATATAGCATGATGCCATTCAGATTAAGATCCATCTTTTCCTTTGAGACTCTCTATTAGAGTCTACTTTCTTTAAAAACTTGCCATCATTCATGCAATATGATATTTTCTATGAAGGAGGATTACTCAAAGCCTTACAAATGCATGTTTAGCCCTAGTATCCTTATCAAGGTGCAATCCTTCGATACTTGTGATACTTGATTCATAGCCAATTAAATATAAGACTTTAAATCTATTTGAGACCTATTCATTTGTTAAACAATAATGTATTTCTACTTATCGAAGTACATGCTTGCTTATGCACTATTAGACTAAGTATACTAAAGGAAACCTAGAAGGTTTGCAATGTGGGTAGTGTGTTCAATGTAGTCATAGTTGTATACTATGAACCCAAAGAACTCCTCTTGGGGGCCATCCCAAGCTCCTTACCTTATCTCCTTTGCTCCTCAAGTACTCCCTTTGCAAGATCTACAACAATCTTTATAGCTCTACTAGCCTTCTAGCACAAGAAGACAAGGTTGATGGAGATAGAGACTTTTGGTAATGGAGTCTCTCCCCCTCTTACAATGATGATGGCAATGGTTGGCCTTATGAATAGCCTCCTTTGTGAATTGCCAACTTTTCTATTTTCTTCTCTTTATCTCACTTACTCTCTCTATGCTTTCTCTCCCTCACTCTACTCTTCTTTCTCTCGAGTAGCTTTTGGAAATAGAAGATGGAGCTTGATAGAGTCTCAAATGAAGGGAGATCAACAACCATACCCTTGCCTTTACATCTATATATACATCTCGCTCTCTACCTTGTTATCATCCCCCTCGTCACCTTGTTCAGGCTTATGATGGGCAAATTTTCAACAATCTTGAGGATGAGAAGAGGTGCTAGAAGTATGTATATTGAGCATCCCTTGTGACTTTATGACAATAGAGTGGTTGTCTATTAGCTATTAGTATTATTTTGCCAACAACCGGCTTATTTGGGGTGGGCTGGAGTTATAGCTCATAGTTTGCCTTTTTGAGCCATATGGCGAGTTCTTCCTTGTGAATGATCACAAGGTTTGACAACATGACTATCCTTGAGATGGAATCGTCCTATTTCAAAGTATGTATGCAAATCGGAGGTGGCAATGCTTTTAGTTTGAGAGCAAATAATGTCAATCTCCAAGTAATATATCTCATAAGGCTTACTTAACTAACTAATAGTAATTTTAACTTATGTTTTATCAAAGTTAAAGTAATAGCTAGCTTAGTTATTATTTATCATTATTATTTGTAATGTCACAATAGTAACTAGTATTATCACTAAAGTTTACTATCAAAGTCTTGTAGTAATCACCTTTTACATCTGTTGTTATTTGCGAATGTGACTATCATTTTTGCCACCAAGATTATGATAAGCATTGTTGTCAATCATCTCATGCTAATAATTTGCATATTTTGGCCACACAATAGGTGTCATTATCATTAATACACCTTGAATAGTTACCATCACTACTAAAATGTGTGTTGCAACTAATATTAAATTGGTGCATTCAACAATAACTTTTTTGGAATTGAGACTTATTATTGCTTCAAGTGTTTAAAAGGTGAGAAGGATCGAAGCTTGCACGCGAGAGCTATAGCGGGAGAGCAAGAGCAAGAAAGAGAGAGACAAGAAATGGGAACTCCAATAGTCACAATGTGTGACCGGGCCTTCCTTTATTCAAACTGTCAGTAAAAGAATAAAGAATAAAGTGACAGTGACGAGCACCCGCCACCTGTAGTGTGCAGTGGAGGTGACTGTCAGTGTAGTAATACACGGGTGGCTAGGCAGAGGCGCCTTTACCCCCAACAACCTCCCACTTAAAGGTGAATCTGTCCTAGTGAGGAGTGAAAAGAAAAATAAAAAAAGACAGTACAACATGTACACATGTACAACAGGATGAGGAAAGACATCATCTCATCCCACGCCCATCAACCTCCTAAGGAAGGCAAAGCACTCTATAGAGAGGCTTTCGTGAGCAGATCTGCAGGATTTTGGTCAGTCGAGATCTTGATAAGATCAACAGACTTGTCCTCAATGACCCCACGTATGAAGTGATACCTCACCTCAATGTGTTTCATCTTCGCATGGAAGACCGAATTCTTGGCTAACTGAATAGCACTCATAGAATCCGAATGTAGTGTAGGGATAGCATCAATACCAAGGTCAGCAACCAAATGACCCAACCAAATGGCCTCCTTGCAAGCCTCAGTGGCAGTAACATACTCGGCCTCTATAGTAGAAAGGGCCATGCATTTCTGCACCCTGGACATCCAAGAAACAGCACCTCCAGCATATGTGAATACATAGCCAGAAGTGGACTTCCTACTATCTGTATGTCCTACATAATCAGAGTCAATGTACCCCACGACTCATGTATCCTGGCTGCCATAGCATATGCACATTTCTGCAGTGCCCTTCAGGTACCTCATAATACCCTTCACAACATCCCAATGCTTCTTGCCAGGTGTAGCTATATAGCGTGCCACAACACCAATTGCAAAGGCAATATATGGACGAGTAGCTATCATGGCATACATAAGACTGCCCATTGCGGATGCATAGGGAATCTTGGCCATCTCGGCCCTTTGCTCATCTGTCTGCAGACAATCAGCCTGTGACACCTTCACATAAGAAGGCAATGGATAGCCAATAGGCTTTACATCCTCAATGGGGAAGCGCTCAAGGACTTTATGAATGTACTCCCTCTATGACAAGTAGACGAGTCCCTGATACCTATCGCGTCTAATGCGCATACCAAGTATGTGAGTGGCCTAACCCAGATCTTTCATCTCAAAGCTCTTCTTGAGCTGAGCCTTAAGAGCATCTAGCTCATCATGAGCTTTCCCTACTATCAACATATCATCCACATAGAGTACCAAAATCAATAAAGAACCATCATGGGCTTTTTTCATGTAAAGACACGGATCCATAGCACTCCTGCTATAGCCCTGTGACTGCATAAAGGCATCAAACTTATGATACCACCCCCTAGGTGCCTGCTTCAAGCCATAAAGACTTTTCTTCAATTTGCACACTAGGTGCTCCCTGCTAGGTTCTGCAAAGCCCTAGGCTACTCCATATAAATCTCATCATGCAAGTCCCCATGTAAGAAAGCCGTCTTGACATCCATCTAGTATAAATCCAAGTCAAGCTGGGCAACTAAAGCCAAGACTAAGCGTAGGGTGGTCATCGTAACCACATGAGAAAAGACCTCATCAAAGTCCACACCATGCTCCTTCTTAAAACCCTTTGCTACCAATCTCGCCTTGTATGCCGGCTTGGGGTGTCCAAGGGTACTTTTCAGCTTGTACACCCACTTGCATGGCAAAGCCTTCTTGCCCGTAGGCAAGGAAACCAAATCCCAAGTGTCATTCTTATGCAAGGAGTCTATGTCAGACTACATAGCCCTCTCCCAAAAGTGACTGTCACCCCTGTGCATAGCCTCATCATAAGTGAAAGGCTCTCCTGCATCTATAACCAAGACATAATGCATCGAGGGCTGAAATCTATCAGGTGGACGTCTGTCTCTAGTAGACCGTCTCACGGTAGGCTTTGCCACCTGCCCAGCTGCCTGTCCAACGCCCTAATCATAAGCATCTGCTGCAGCTGTAGGCTGTTCAACTGGCTGTGCTGGAGCTCTCGGCTCCTCCTGAAATATGACCCTGCGGATCTCAACAACTCTCTCAGGCTGCCTATGCATCTTGTCTTCATGGAAGACTACATCATGACTGCGGATGACTTTCTGCGCCTGCAGATCCCAGAGACAGTAATCCATCTCGCCTACATCCCCATAACCAAGGAAAATGCATATGACACTCTTAGGATCTAGCTTACTTCTCTTGTCCCTGGGTACATGGCAAAATGCCTCACATCCAAAGACACGGAGATGCGCATAAGAGGGAGGCTTTTCAGTCCATACCTCCTCGGCAACCTGGAATCCAAACCACTAGAAGATGATCTGTTTATGATATGCACAGTTGTATTAACTGCCTCAGCCCAAAAGCTCTGTGGTTCTATTCATCCGCTTAGCCAAACCATTCTGAGGGAGGGTATAGGGAGCGGTCAACTAATGCTTAATACCCCTCTCATCACATAACTGCTCAAAAGCATGTGAGACATACTCACCCCCATTATCTGTCCTTAGGCATTTTAGCCTATACCCAGACTGGATCTCAACCAATGCAAGGCATCTTTGAAACACAGCCAAGACATCAGATTTCAGCTTAATGGAATAAGCCCAAACTTTCCGTGAAAAATCATATATGAAAGTAACAAAATACTTGGCACCACCCATAGACTGACAAGGCATGGGCCCATAGACATCCGAATATACCAATACCAAGGGCTTACTCATGCGTAGCCTACCAGACTTTTTATGCGTAGACTTAGTCTACCTGCCATAAAGACAATGCTCACATGAATCAAAACATGCATAATCAAAGGGCAGTAAGTATTGCAAACCAGAAAGCATTTTCATTCCCTTCAAAGACATATGGCCCAACGGGCATGCCAAAGAGATACATGTGGGATAGAACCCACATACAAAACATGATCAAGGGAAGAAGCTGATACAATCAAGGAATAGAGGTTGCTAGCCTTGGCACCTCTCGCAATCATAAGTCTGCCACGAGTGATCTTCCATGCAAAGTCTCCAAAACATACACGATATCTTGCGTCATCAAGCTGTCCAGCTGACATGAGACTACGTGTCAAAGTAGGTACATGATATACATTCTGTATAACAAAACTGTTACCAGAAGAAAACTGCAGCCTAACATCACCAATGCCCACAATATCAAGAGAGCTGTCATCACCCAAGCGCACAAAACCCGAAACAGTATGGTATGAATGAAACCACTCTTGGCAAGGTGTCACACGAAAGGACCCACCTGAGTCCAAGAGCCAACACTCTGCATACATAGAGTGTATCTTCGTCATCTGCGAAGCACTAAAAGAAGCTGCAAGGATATAATCATCATCATCAACATCCTCAGGCTACATAACATTAATCTCTTCAATTTTCCTCAGGCTGCATAACATTGATCTCTTCAATTTTAACACTGGACTTTGCAGGTACTATGTTGCGATCAGAAGACTTATCTTGCACTTTGTCTTTCCCCTTATCTTTGCGCCTTTCATTGTGCAGTTCATGGCATTATGGCCTAATATGGCCCTTTTTCCCACAATGGTGACAAGTAACATCTGCATTCCTGCCACACGATTTGCTACGTGACTTTCCACGAGACTTGGACCGAGATTTCTGAGAATCCCGTCCATGGCCACTGCCACTGCCATTGCCATGCTTTCCATATCCATCATTCCTACCTCTAAATGTCATAACATGTGACACACCAAAGGCATCCAAATTCTTATGGTTAACCTCTTCCTGCAGAAGAGCACTCTCAACATCAGATAATTTCAAGGTAGCAGTAGAGGCACATAATGCAGTGAGGAATACATCCCATGACTCATTAAGAGTACCAAGCAAGAAAAGAGGAGCGACATCCTCTGCAAAAGTGATGTCTTGCGAAGTCAAGTTCTTGAGTATAGTATGAAACTAGCTCAAGTGAGCAGACATAGGCACATTCCCCTTCATGCGCAGATCCATAAGCTGCTTCAGCCACCAATACATCTAACTCGGTGGACTTTTCTTGTCATAGAGATTCTTGATTTATACTTAAAGTTCGATCGGTCAAAGACTAAGCCGCTTTTAGCCAAGTTTACAAACCAACTCCTAAGAGTTGTTGGACTAGATATGTGATATTTGTCACTAATTTTGATAACTCTGTCTAGCCTTCTAAGTACTTATGACACTCTTTTGTTGTAGTAGTCCAACTAATATCACTCAATGTCTAAGAACTAAGTAAGTTCACTCAATTCTTTTATTTCTCTTTTTAATAATCACTCACTGGTAGGTCTCTAGATTTGGGCACTAGATTTCTAATCCTAGGATAACTATGGTCTCCCCCCATCTTTTAGGGGTTGCTCCTCATAATTTACCCTTGCCATACTTGTGGTGGTTCTAGGAGTTATAGCTTGTTGAACTTTGAAGAAGTTTGTTGATCATTGATTTTTTTGATCTATAGTTATACTCTGTTTAAATTATTTATTATATTTTCTCTATCTTTTTACAAATTAATTCTTTTTGTTTGTGGTTAAAATGAAAACATTCAAAAGAAATCAATCTAACGTTTCTTAAAACCCACAAATCTTAATTCCATTTTCAATACACATAACCCCTCTTTGTTAAATGAAATTCATCGTCTTACTTTAAAATATTTAAATAATTTGTTCATTTCAAATCCGATAAACATGTCCTCCTTTCCTTTTTTCTAAAACTGAGTAGCAAACAAGATGAATACAATTTCCTTTCCCACTTTAGCATATTCACACACAAAATTCATTTTCTTAGAAATTTCCGCCCTAGTTAGTAAATTTACTATTGGCCCTCCTCTCTTGATTAAGCTCAAGCATCCGAATGATGTTTATGAAATAAAATCTAGAATTTTAACTTGATGCCGAGGCTTACCCTATGGCCATCATGTTAAGTAATTGTGAATTTGAGTTTTGTTTACGAATTTTTATATTTAAATTTTCAATTGTAATTTGTCACATGTTATTTATTTTTAATAGATCATAACCAATTTGCCAATATTAATCTTGACAAGAGAATCCTCATACATTTCCCTTATCCCTATTTGACATAGGTTTAGCGTAGCGCATATGTTCTTATTTTGTGTAAAATCATAAGCACAATGTTATCATGTGAATATTTCCTTTAAAAAATGTATTTAATTTTATTTTTCTTTCTCTAAAATTTTAAAAAATTCACTAAAAATAAAAAACAACAGTCTTAACTTCTCTATGAAATATCATGACTTTATGATGTGGAAACAAAATTTTTAATCAATAAAAACTCTCATTTTTACTTAAAATAACAACTTATTAAATTTCAAAATGTAATAAATCTTTTCTAAAAACTCTTTAAAAAATTACATAAACTTTTCATGGTATAAATTTTATTTAAAAATATCAAATTAAATAAATATTTGCTCATAAGTTTTATAATAATTTTCATAGATAATTTTAAAGTAGTTTTCGAGCATTTGTAGCATTTTTCTATTTTAAAAAATTAAATCAGAGATCAATAAATATCAATACCCATTCAAAATGAGGAATTAGGCTTTAAAGCATTGTGTAAAAATCTTAAACCGAGAAAATTTTGATGGTACATTGTTTATTTTCGTTAAACAAAATGAAACACTTACTTAGAGATGCGCGGATCATAATCGTTTCTTTGGAAGCACGTCTTCGTAGCAGTTCGACAGAAGGGAATTTAGTCTAGAATGTCTCCTTTGCTTAGAAATTCTTTTCACTCTTATTTGCACCTAAAGTTCTACACTTTGTAAAATTGAATTCCCTCTTTTGTGTATATGAACTTGGCTCAAAAACTATTCCGTAAATTCAACCTTTTAAGAAAGTTTTAAAAGAAAACAAAATATTGTTCTTCTTTCACTGTCGTATCATCTTAAATGGCCACCATGAATGCGTGATCTCAGATTGCGCCTGCATGACAGATTGAAAAAGAAATGATGGCGATTTGAGATGAGGGTGAAATAAATAATTGAGAGAGTGATTGTGAGATGATGGAAATGATGAATGTGAAAACAATAATGATCATGATGGCTAGAGATGATCAGAACGATGGCAAGATGATGACAATGGTTGAGAAGGCAGCCATTATGATCAAGAAGATGAGATGAATCCCCAAAAAGAACATCATAGTTATCTCCTATCTCCTCCCCTTTCTGGTAACATGGCACTCCTAAGATCCTCACGACATCTCTTCCTCAACGGCTTCCCATGAAGCCACATTTTTTTTCTCTTCCTTTTCTTTCCTACAAAATCCTTAACCTTCACATTACCTTACAATACAATTTTCCCTTTGATAACATCAAGTGCCATCTCGAATTGATATGCAAGCATCAATTATTGTTGCCTCATGAAATGCTTTAGATGCTCTAAAATCAACTAGCACATTTCCACATTTAATATCCCTATGAATAATCATGTTTTTATGCAAGTACTCCAGACCTAAGAGTAATTATCTTGTATAAACTCAAACTAATGGCTCATTGAATCTTCCAAATCTTTGCAACATGCTTTAGATAGATCCCATAGAAACATATTTTAAGAATATATAAAGGTATCCTAATATTTCATATTTGTCCATGTCAATGTATCCTACAATATGCTTATGCCTCATGTATTTGTACAAGGAGATCTCCCTCTCTAAAGTAGGCAAGTAGAAATATTTGTTAAAGAAAAATTTTACTAGACCTCTCCATAGGCATTTTGCTCAATCTCAATATTCCTAGGATTACATCATTAAATTTGCCTATAGCACTATTGTTATTCCCCTTCATCTTCCTTCCTTGCCAAACTACCAAGACACATCCTCCAAGAAGAGCAACTACGACTGCATCTACATAGAATTCATTAAAAAATACGATAATAGTGTGTCAAGGAGATACAATTTGTTTGAAATGGTTGCAATTTTTTGCATGTTTCTAGGTGTTGTCAGAATTACACACAAAAGCTTCCATTCTTGGGGTTCATGTCTCATACAAAGTTTATGAATCACAAGTTCCCACTTTGTGTATGACTCTATTTCCTATATTTAGGAATTCTTGGGTCTCTTTTTTCCACTTATAAGCAATTCTAAGTATCTAAAAGCCTAGTTGACAAAGCACATTAACAATCCTAGTCTATCCTTTGGTTCATAATCTCATGAATTTAAGTATGCCTTATGAGTTTCTAATGTAATATCACATTAATTTAAGGAAAGCATACTCCTTAGCTTTAGTCACTATTCCTTAAATCCCTTTATAAAGTATTTAAGAGCCTTTCCCTCCTCGAATGTTTTCCCTTAAATAAGGTATCTCCCTCTTTAGAAAACAATACAAAGACTACTTGGGAACTTAAGCAAGAGACCCATCTTTCCTTTAATACTCTCTATTAGAGAGTAGCATTAAAGTCCAATTCCTTTAAAAGTTTCCCATCATTCATGCAATACAATATTTGCTAAAAGATTATTAATATGCTTATCCACAGAAAAGAATATTGTAGGTGGATCCTCGAGTATGCAAATGCATGTTTAGCCCAAGTATATTTATCAAAGTGTAACCCTTCAATACTTGTGCTACTTGATTCATAGCCTATGAGATGCAATATTTTTAATGTATTGTTTTGTTGAGCAATAATGTGTTTCTAATTATCAAAGAATACGCCTGCTTATGCACCATTATCCCTTTTAACACAAGAGGAATGATTATACTAAAGGAGATCCAACATAGTTATAGTCATATACTCCAAACCCAAAGTTCTCCTCTTGGGTGCCATCACAAGCTCCTTGCTTGAACTCTTTTGCTCCTCGAGCACTCCCTTTGCTTTAACTTCGATGGTCTTGATAGCTTTGCTAGCCTTCCAACACAAAAAGACAAGGTTGATGGAGATTGAGATTTCTCATATGGGAGTCTCTCTCTCCCTTGAACAATGATGATGCAAGGGTCAACCTTACCAATAGCCTCCTTTGTGAATTTCCAACTTCTCTTCTTGCTTCTCTCTTTCTCACTTGCTCTATTTATGCGCTCTTGCTCTCTCTCTCTCTCTCTCTCTCTCTCTCTCTCTCTCTCTCTCTCTCTCTCTCTCTCTCTCTCTCTCTCTCTCTCTCTCTCTCTCTCTCTCTCTCATGGAGATTGAGATTTCTCATATGGGAGTCTCTCTCTCCCTTGAACAATGATGATGCAAGGGTCGACCTTACCAATAGCCTCCTTTGTGAATTTCCAACTTCTCTTCTTGCTTCTCTCTATCTCACTTGCTCTGTTTATGCGCTCTCTCTCTCTCTCTCTCTCTCTCTCTCTCTCTCTCTCTCTCTCTCTCTCTCTCTCTCTCTCTCTCTCTCTCTCAAAAAGAAGATGTTTTCTTGATAGAGATAAAGGGGAATCAATATCCATACCTCTCCCTTTTGCTCTATATATACACCCAACTCTCTACCTTGTTATATCACCCTACCTTGTTCACGTCACCTTCCTCAGTGCTTGATGAAGGGAAACTTTAGGTTCAGAAGAGGTGCTGGAAGCCTAGGATTTGAGCAACCCTTATGATTTGATGATAATAGAGTGGATGTCTATTGGCTATTACCATTATTTTGGACATAGTTGACTTATTTGTGGTGGGCTAGAGATATAGTTCATAGCTTTTCTTTTGAGCTACATGTAAAGTTCTTTCTTGTGATGATCACAAGGTACGACCATCCTTAGGATGGAGATGGCTTTTCCAAGAGTGTGCATGCAAGCCCAAAGATGATGATAGTTTAGTTTGAGAAGAGGTGGTGTAAATTTCCAAGTACCAAGCCTCATAAGGCTTACTCAACTAGCTAATAGTTATTAGATATTGAAATTGCTACATTCGTCAAGATCTCTTTTGAAATTGAGACATGTTATTGCTTCAAGTGTAAATAGTCAACATTACTTTTACTCAACAAATAGCCCAACATTAAAGGTTGGTCAAAGCTTATGGTTATGCATAACTTTCCTTCCTTTATTTGCATTATTGGAAAAGAAATATGATTATGCATGATAAAGTTGGATATTTCTTAGCTTTTAACGACCTTTTAAGCATCTATGTCACTTTAAATCAATATTCAAATACATTAAGGTGTGGTGTCACATCCTCATCTAATTCTTCCTAGAAGTTTTTGGTATATTCCACCAACTATTATACTAAATTGTCATTAGATGAGACAAAAGTTTAATTGTTACATGATAAAACATCTTAAGACAATTATCTATAACCTTAGGATTTGATTGTAAGCATTATTTTGATACAATTTTATTTGCAACGAATAGGGAAATCCTAAATTCCTAAGCAAATCCTACTCCTAGCTAAGCAAATCTAGCCACTTGTCAAGTACAAGGATTGTTGCTTCAATGAAGATAAAATGATCATCAAACTCTTGAGCAACCTCTTAGCTCCCAAGATTGTGGTGATCCAAAAAGGGAATATGTTTACTAGGTTTAAAGGCCAATATGCAATCAAACAAGATAGGGATAACTCATCATGTGGACAAATATTGCTAAGCAAGAAAAAGTAAGGATCAACGAGTACCAAGAAGAAAAACTAAATATCACAATGGTGCTATATTTCCTTCTTAATTTTAAACTCTGAAAATACAAAACTTTGCTTAATCAAACATAAAGCCAATGCACATAGAAGCAAAGCAAGCTCTAGAAATTATGTATATTGAGAAGGTGACTACCCATAAGGAATAAGATGAACTAATGTCCAAAGGATGCCCCACACTATACTCAATGTAAATTTAAAAAGAGATCTCCTAATTTACCCATTCTCTTCCTGATCACTTCTCTACTTGCTATTTTCTCTCTTTCATATTATTGTTATAATCAAGCTTTAGTGGGGTCCAAATTAGTTAAATTGACCCATAAGTGAGAGCAACACATTACTCAATACCTCTCCAGTAATCATTGTCTTCTAATATACCAAAGTTGTGGAAATGCGAGCACCAAGAGTAAAAAGCTTTGTCTCAGTCCCAATATCAAAGCAAAAAGTTCTCTCAATACTCTCTATAAAGAGTAAAGAAAGCACAAGACGCTCAAGTAGCTTTACAATGGATTATCATTGCCATCCCTCTCATTGTAGTCTAATTGTCAAGGGTAGCTATAATTACCCCATGATCCTTTTCTGTACTCGCAAGCTTGAAGATACCACCTTCCCTTTTTAACCACATTGCTACATAAGCATACCAAGTTAGATCCTAAACTTGGCTTCACCTAACTACTAGGTACTGCAATACAATATGAGTGACATGTCATGTTAATATGGATATCATATACAATAGGGCCCAACCTCTCCCACAATAAAAGCTATAGTTTGTCATCCTCCAATATAGAATTGTGGATAATATAATTACATGGCCGTGAAGTTCTAATGTAAAAAGAAATTAAAAAAATAAAGATGTGGAATTAAGCTTTTAAATGTTGTAGTTGTAGAAATTGTTGCAAGTAGAGTCATGATGTTTCTGTATTACTCTCACATTTGAAATGTACTAAAGCTCCTAAAATGACTCTAAAAGCTTTAAATTGTGATTCAAAATGATAACAACCATTTTTATTTGGATCTATACAAAAATTGTGCATAATCTTACTCTTTTTCTCTTTCCCAAAGTAAGCCTTATAAAAAAATAACAAAGGTTTTCAAAATAAATCATATAAAGAAAACCATCAAAGCTTTTTTAAAAGAAAAAGTTTGTTTCAATTAAGATAAGTATTACTTTAACTACTTTTATACTTAAAAACCAATCAAATAAATTGAAAATATTGAAAGTCAACAATCTAACCACCTAAAGTAACACTAGAAAATGTTATATTTATAGCACATAAATAAGCTTATTTTTATATAATTTTATTTTGTTATAACTCAATATTATCATTATATATACTTTGGTTCATTCAACAACACATACCACGCAATGTCACATTTGATGCAAACCTAAATAAGACATCTTGAACATTGTGAAAGAAAAGGCAACAAAGAAAAATGAAACATGCCAACTTATAGGTTTTGAAAACCATCTAGTGATACTAAGGAAGTGGTTGCCAAAAATAAAAGGCATTGAGTGCTTAGGATTCATTTGTTACTATTGTAGCTATTTTTCACTCTTTTATAATGCTAGAATATCTTCTTTGATAAAAAGAGTCAATATTGAATCAATACTTCAATCGTCTCACTTATTATCGCATTCCATCTTTCAAGCAATTTTGTATCTCTTATACATAAGCCTATGCAATCTATGTATTTAAATAGTCTCTATTACTTCAATGAAAGGGGATTGCCATGTTGAAAGAATGTCATATGCATACTATCGTACATAATTTGTAGAGCACATGCATGAGATTTGAGAAAACGCAAATGTGCATACTACTTTCATAGCAAGATACATTTGATGGCCTTTGCAAATGATAAGAGAGCCATTGCTATACCAATTCCAACTTGTATGTAGTAATGTATGTAGGTATGCATCTACTTTGTCCTATTTAGTATAATACATCAATATTGCATGGGTCTTCAATCATGAACCAAAATTAGCTATGGTGAGAAATACCAATGGTGGTTTAGTCGTCACTCCTCAAGAGTTGAGAGTACATTTCACATCAATTTGATGCATTTCTTTAAACTACTATGCTAAAGCAATCGTCTATATGGCCAAATGGACTTGTGGATACCTAGCCATATACATATTCCTTCATACAAGTACTGTTAACAATTAAGATATAGCTTGTACCAGCTTGACAAGTTGGTGTGCTTACCAATCAAAAAGCAAGATTTAAGTTATCAGTTTGCAAAACAAGTAAAAGACAACAAAAAAGTGACAACATATGGATAATACATTCCCACCATTTCTCACAACATCCTCAATCACATAATTCCACAATGAGTGCTCTTACTTGACATAATGACAATACGAACGGTTCCTATAAGAGAGGGCAATAGTTAGAGCATGGTAAAACTCATGGTTGAGCCATAAGCTTGAGCCGTAATGGTTGTCCAAAGTGCATTGTGCACAATAGGATAGGAAAAGAACAAACAATAGGACAAAAAGAAAATAGAAACATAACAAAGTCGCAAAAAAGAAAGAGACTAACTCATTGTACGTGTAGACTTCATATTGTGACATAGAGGTGGCAAACTAACTCATGGTATGTGCAAAGTTCATATTGTCACATAGAGGTAGCAAACTAGCTTTAGGGTCGAAGAGCTAGTAGCTTAATAGGGTCCAATACTTGAAACATTGTCTAACACTTGCAAGGGCTAATGATGAAACAAATGTGCCATGCATCCTTAACAGCAAATGTTTATTAGGCTAGTGGTTTATAGTGAGGTGCTTGGCGGGCTGCTGGCACAATGACTGAAGTTCCAATGCTTGTCGTATCATTGGAGCTCGTGCACTTCAAAGAACACCTTAGCCTGCCTTCAATAAGAAGGCTAAAATTTACACACTCGATGCACTGAAGTGCTATTCCTAATTGAAGGGCCATCGCTAGTTAATCCATCTGTAGAGGAGAAAAGCACCGGACAAGGTAGGTACCACAATTTTCCGAACTTCTTCATTCAGGCGTTCCACAGCTTTGAGAAACGACGCGGTGTGGGCTGTGAAAGCCCGCGCGCATCAGCATCTTCCGCCTCCATTGGCATTGGTGGTGGTGAGGAATTTTTTGTGTAGAACCTCGAGGCGGTGCCGCAGTGAAGATGAGCAGCTGACCAAACCAGTCGAGATGATTGCAAGCACCTGGGCTTCAACTCGCCTGTCGTATAACAAAAAGATAGATGATCGACAATAACAGATACATGGTCACAACGCTCGTGTGCTGTAAATCGAGCCAGATAGCCGCCATTGTAAACGTTTTAATTCGTCGCCGTGTGCGGGCCCCGGGGGTTAATGAGGAGCGAACGATCAAGGTACCACCACTAAGAAAGTGTGAACCAAATGTCTCTGATTTTTGTGAGTGATAACATAAAAATCCCAAGCTACTTCGAAAGTTCACTTCCACAAAGTGGGCGATATCCAAGTCTCCTAAAATACAACGCATTGCTCTCCGTGCGGGGTTAAATTCCGAAGACGCTTTCAATTTGTTTTGGCCATGTAACGCTGCCAAAGATATTTGGAGAGAGAGAAAGACAAGTAGTTGAGTAAAGTACGCTTTGATGGTATCGTCAGCTGGAGGCAGGCCCTTCTAGAGTAAAAGGGAGGATGTCTCCAGGTTTTTGTTAAGTATTAGCAAGTGATTAGAGGCGATTTCCTGCAGAGCTTGTGGGATGCATGAAATCAGATCTCCTTTGGTTCTAAGCCGCTGGTCACGACTAATCCAGTAGGCAAGCTGTCAAGCAGGATTTTGAATCCACAAGGTTCTCTAGATCCCAAGGTTAGTGTGTGTTAAGTTGAAACCATCTGGGCTATCCATATTGCAATCAATATAATCAAAATCTCTTTCTGCAATTTTTTTTCAAAAGTCCCTAAATTCAATCCACACATTCTGCAACTTGCGAAATTCTTCACATTTCATGTAATATTAGGTGCAATGTGCCTTTTAAAGTCAATTATTTGGAGATTAACCAGGAAATGACTGAAGTGCATACTGTAGAGGTTTGTAATGAATGTACTAGTACCATCTATTGTGAGCTATGCAATGGGATACTAAAGAGGTGACACCTGAGGAAATCATAGTACTACAACGATAAGAAGCATGTGTATCTTGTACCACACATGTTCTTACTAGAAATTGTCTCAAATGCTAGGGTGCCAAGCTCAGATTTAGGGTTTCAGATCTCCCATGTCCCAAGGTTTGCCAACCCCATGCAGATGATGCAATAGCTTCTCCCAATGAGCTCTCACATAGGGTCGGAGATTGTGCCCTGCACATAAAATGCACAAATGCATTTCAATGTGTTGACTGCCACTGTTCAAAAGCATCCGTTTGAAAATCAGAGCAGATGGCCACTCATGGCTTGCCCACACATTTGATCCAAGAGAGCAAACCTGCTAAGGTTCTCAGTGCTTTCTCATATGTGACCTATTCCATAGCTATTCAATGACCTCAGATAATATCATTGAGTTACTTTGATACGACACAAAGCTGGATGGATGTGACTAACTCTAGCCTGCTATCGTAACAAGCATGTAATGGTTCTGAGCTATGAACTTTACAACAATTCCCGTTTTAAGTTAGTATGTATTCATTATCCATGTTTGATTCTGTACTGAAGGAAAAATTCCAACTCAAGGGTCTCATTTGACAAAAGATCTACTTCATCTACCAAAAGTTTTGAAGAGTTGGCCAAGAAGAAAACAAATTAGCCTATCGTGATTCTGCAATCAGGTAAAAACAAACCATGTGTCTTTACACTTTCACCTGATCCATGTTAAGAAACAACAGTTGACAATTGCAAGGATCTATGATGAGAACAGACCCCCAAGATGCAATTGGTCTTGCATTTTTGGATAAATGCCATCCTGACATTTTCAACATAAACTTGTTGGAAAACATTAAAAGCTTCAGCAATAGCAACCTGTAGAGAAGCACATCCTAAAAGGGCACTCGATAGGCATTGCACATGCCAATGATTTCTCATCGATATTGTGTGTGCACGCACATGCACAAGCACGTGTGTGCGTGCGTGCGTGTGTGTGTGTGTGTGTGTGTGTGTGTGTGAGAGAGAGAGAGAGAGAGAGAGAGAGGGGTGCATCCCTAAGACGCGACGCGATGGCGGATCTGCTTCCCCCGTGACCTGACGACGAACCACCTGTGCGTTGCGGGCGATCTTCCCCCGGACCTGCGTGGAGGGTGTCGGCCCTGACGTCCGCGTCCTGCCATCGCCTGGACCTTCCGCCTACTTTGCCTACTGACGGCCGCGACCCTCGTCACCACGTGCTGTTGCTGCGCCCGTCCGTCTCGTGTGCCCACGCCTGTTGCAGCTGCCCGAGCCTTTCCTGCTCGTCTAGGGCAGCCCGTCGCCTCCTGCAGCGGAATCCCTAGCGCCCCCTTTCTGCCGCCCTGCCCCTGGAGCCGCCAGCGCGTACTGCTCCTGGCGCCCTGTCCACGGCCAGCCGCCCTGTCCCTGACACCCTGTCCACGGTCGCCTGCCACTGACGCCCTGTCCCCGGACGCTGCTGACGGACCCCTGCCCGGCACCCCAGCCTGTCCGGTCTTGCCGTGGAGACCGCCAGGCCTTTGTTCGCCCTTCTGCCCCTGCATGGTGACAGGTAAAGCTCCGTTTTCATTCGCTGTCCTTGCAGAGTACACCCGAGACTCCGTTCGTGCAGAGGCGCCCAGCTCCTGTAAAAACCTGAACCTGACCATCGTCAAAGAGGCAGCGTCCGGGATAGCGTGCCCCCGGCTCTGTACACAGAGAGAGAGAGAGAGGCAGAGGGAGAGAGAGAGAGCGGTCCCGCTCTGCACTGTCGGTCAGCCCTTCTTCGAGATCAGCTCGTCATACACGATGGCTGGTTTGGATATGGATTTCATAGACCAAACGGTGGCAGCACTTGGCCCGGACTCTGATGCTGAGGAACCGGAGGATATGGTTCCGTGCACTGAAGAATTGCCCCCGGGTCCTGACATCCAGCCTGCGGGTAAACGTACCAAGCATGCACCGGAAGAGATAGGTGCTACTCCGGATCGTTCCTATGCGCAGGTTACTTCGGATTCTGTGGACCTCAGGAGATGGACTGGGAGCATCTGTTGGAATTTGCCAACACTCTGCTTGGTGAATATGTTCAACATAATCAGGAAGCCTTCTCTGACTCTGCTCCAGACGATGTTCTGGAAGCAACCGTCGACCCAAAAACTGTCCTACGCTCCTTTTCGGTATTTTATGATCGCGCGGTGATACTCTTCTTCACTGGTCGAATCCCGCTGCTTTCCCGTATTCGCCAATGGCTGCAGAGTCTGCTACAAGGGGAATGTGTTGAGGAGATTTTTGTTGGACCCCGAGGTTTTTTTGAGGTCCTCTTGAAAACCGAGACGCACCGTGCTGCTCTCCTGTCTAAACTGCCGTTGTTTTTTGATTGTCAGTTGGTTCATGTGGTTCCATGGCGCCCGATGGCAGATTTCCAGCGCCTCCTGCAACGTGAATGCCCTGTGTGGGTAGAAGTGGAAAATTGTCCGGCTGTTTATTGGCTGCTATTGAAGGATGCTATGGCCGCTGTGGGCACGGTTCTAGTCCCTCCCAATCTCAGGGCTGTGAATCGCAACCGCTTGTGCATGTTATGGGATACTGCAAGGAAACGGCCTGCTTGGTTACGCCTCAATTGCTCTGGCATGCATCCGCTACACTTTCGTTTGAAATGGGGCAATTTTGCCAGCCATTGCTTTTCCTGTGGACAGTTGGGACACTTTATGGCTGAATGCCCTGAGCAACAACACGTTTCAGATACGGGTCATGTTGCTCCGCCCATGGAAGATATGGTGTGCGATGCTCCGTCGCAGGATACTATCCATCCGCCCCAAGTTTTGGCCAAAGGTAAACAACAGGTTTCGGGTCTAGATTCCCGTGCCACTGATTGGGTTGAAGTACGTGCCAAAAAAGGCACCAGGATTGGTGCTGGCATGGAGAGTATTGTGCCTACTACCTCACAAGATTCCATGCGAACATACATGCGCAGGAAGGAAATGATGTCTTCTGAGCGCTCTGCCCCTGCTATGGTTTCTTCAGCTCCCCGTCATCAACTAGCTAAGAAAATGTATTCGGATCGTCTAAAGGGCCCACCTGCACAGCTGGCTTTTGATACCAGGGGCAACGTCATTACTCCGTGGGATCGTCGTTACCCACGTTCCAACCCCAAGCAAGCAGATATGCCGTCTACTTCCAAATCTGGCCCTCAGAACTCTTTTGCGGTGTTGGCGGATTTCTTGGATGAGGGAGTCCTGGACATTCTCGCCGACAAAGTCAAATCGAGGCAAGCTGTGCCTCGTACCTGATTGTGTTTTGTATACACATGAAAGTGGCCACGTGGAATGTGCGAGGGATTTGTTCTCGCCACAAGCAACATGCCATGTGGACGGCATTGTATGAGAATCAGTGGGATGTCCTGTGCGCTGTTGAGCACAAGAGTCACGGTGACGCCGGTAAAGTTGTGGATTGCCATGGCTTTCGTTTGTTCTATGCAGGATCACAGGCTATGCATTATTCGGGTGTGCTCATGATTGTACATGCCAAATATCAGCCTGTTCTTATTAAAAATGATGTTCATGACCGCTTCTTGGTGGTTGAAATCCTATTCGAAGGGGAAATCCTATGGTTACTTGGCCTCTATGCTCCGAATGATTCGTTCTCTCGCCGGGAGCTTTGGCAGACTTTGAAGACTTCATTATCACTTGGCAGACGGGGCTTCTTCATGGGGGATTTCAATGTGTGTGTTGATTCTTCCTAGTCTACATCGGAGCACTCGGTCATGGATGCACCGGAAAGTCGTATGTGGCAAGAGTTGGCTCTTGCTGTTCTTAAGCAAGATCTTTGGTCCTGGCTACACCCGTCTTCTCCAGGCTTTACTTTCCATTCGGCCCAGTATGCCACAACATGGTCGCGGCTGGACCGTATATATATCATGCAGAATTATGATTTTCTGCCTGAGATGCTCGAAATAAAAGTGTTGCAGCAATATGTCTTGTCGGACCACTTCCCTCTGCAGTTCGAGTTGCTTGCACAACCCATTGCCCCTTTCAAGCAATTTCTGGAGAGACTCCCTTTGCGTTTCAACTCGTCCTACTTAAAGCATACAATTTTTCAGGGCTATATGCAACAATTGCTTGACAGATTCTCCTTGGACGTTTCCTCTCAGGGCACTGCGTCATTTGAAAGATTGCTCTCTAATGTGCAGCGGGTTGCTCGGCAATATGGGATCTATCATGCCTCTCTTTGTCGGCGCCGTCGACAGGCAGCGGAGGACCTGCTGGTTTTGGTTCGCTCCCTGCTGGTGGACACTCCGGATGATGCATTTCTGCTTGCACTGGCCATGCGGGTGGCCGATCTTATTAAAGAATTCCAGCTAAAATCGTATCAGCAGGCCAAATTGCAACATCTGACAGAGACTTTGCAAGATAGTGCATGTCAGACCCATAAGTTCTTTCGAGCTCTCCATGCCTCTCCTGCTCGAGAGAATATGACCAGACTCGGGGATGCACAAGGCCATTTTATCCTGGATCCAAAGACTATTGTGCATATGTGCAGGAATTATTTCCATGACCTTCTCGGTTACGCTTCTCCACCTTCAACCCAAATTACTCAGGCCCGTTCGGTTTTTTATGACCTGGTCCACAATCAGCTTCCGCAGGACATGCAAGCTACTCTGGAGTCAGATATTGGAGAAGCAGAGGTTATGGATGTCTTATTACACTTGCCCAAAGATAAAAGTCCGGGTTGGGATGGTCTCACCAATGAGTTCTTTGAGGCTTTCGCTACCCAACTGGCGAAACCATTACAGGCTTTGTTTCAACAGGTGTGGGAAACGGGAATCATGCCTCCCTCATGGAAACAAGGACTTATTAAACTGCTTCCAAAAGTTCCTTCGCCATCTAAGTTGACTCAGTGGCGCCCCATTTCTTTGATGGGTTCAATGTACAAAATCTTTTCCAAAATAATGGCGAATCGGCTCCATAAGCATCTCCCTGCCCTTGTGCACCCTCTCCAGTATGGTTTCATTAAGGGCCGAAATATTCTACACAATGTTTTGAATGCCCAATTGGCCATTGATTATGCCCGCCATTCTAATCAGGAGGTGGTATTGATTCAACTGGACCTGGAAAAGACTTTTGACTATCTGGACTGGTCTTTCATTGCTGACCTTATGTCTGCTATGGGCTTTGGTGCTCGGATGTCTCGTCTGATCTACACCATTAGTGCTGCGGCGTCTTCGCGAGTCATGCTGAACGGAGGTGTTACTGAGCCATTTGTCCTTGCCCGTTCTGTCAGACAGGGGTGCCCTTTGAGCCCTTTATTCTTTGCCCTTGCGACACATCCAGTTCTTTCCATGTTAACACATATGGCCGCCTCTTCCCAGTTGGCCGGACTGTCGCTTCCTACAGGACAACACTTCATTGGCCAATCACTGGCGGATGATACTTTTATGATTTTGCGAGCGGATAAGGATAACCTTCGAAAAGCATTGGATGTTTGGGGTCTCTTTGGTCAGGAGTCAGGCCTTCGTATCAATGCGCTCAAATCAGCCATTCTAAGCTGCACGGAGTCAGATTTGCAGTCCTTGGACTGGCAGGGTCTGGTTGTTCCTCGAGGTTCCATTGTAAGGCATCTTGGATACCCTTTGGGTGTTGATGTTCCCCCAAAACAGCTTCTGCAGTGGATTTCTCAGAAAATGGTGGCCAAGTTTATGTATTGGAAGTCTCAGGCCTGGCCTTTTCATGTTCGCCTCAAAGTAGCCCAGATAATTATGTTGCCAATGCTCACATATTTCTTGCCATTGTTGCCCTGGACTCCCACGACTCTGAATGCTCTCACTCAGTCTATTCGCTTCATGCTATGGAAGAAGGACTCAGTGCATGCAGGTATTTCCTGGATCTCGTGGTCGCATGCGTGCACCCCCAAACGCATGGGTGGCGGAGCGATGTTAGATGCCCAAACTCACATGCAGGCACTTCGTTGGTCCCTTTTCCGTGCTATGTGCTCGGATGATCATCATCCATGGGTCGCTATCGCCCGTTATTTCCTCGAGGGCCGTGGGCTTCGGCATGGCACTACCCAACTCCAAAGTTCTTGGTGGCATGTTCTTAATGCGGATTCGCGGTTTTCCAGTTCTTCGTCATCGTTGCTTATTCATTTGGTGTGTTCCTGGAAACACGTCCTTCAAAAGGCTCAGTGGCACCCAACGGAGGATCGCTTGGCTACTAACTCTTTTCAATTGAAAGTACTGGCAGTCTCGCGTTTACTTTCGTGGGAAGGTAAACATGAGCTTAGACCACAATTCAACCGGATGGCACGTTTGGGCTTGTCTTCAGTCGCAGATGCCACCCTTGCCAGTCGCAATGTGCTTATATCGTTTCGTACTGCTAGGAGGCTCTTCCGGATCCCTCGTGGATATAGGCCTATATGGGAACAACTTTCGACGGTGCTCCAGAGCAGACAACCCTTTCTTGCTCTTGCTTTGGATCATCCCTGGCAGGATTGGGACCTACAAGGCCGGCTGCATTTGAGCAAAGCTTCTGCTAATCAAGTGTATCATCTTCTGGTTAAAGACAATCAATGGCTAGTTACTAAAGCGAATGCTGTATGGGGATTGCGTAAATCCCGTTCATGGTGGAGGGCAACTGTGATGGAGGGCTGGGTCAACAAGACACCCTTTAAATACAAAGTCTTTCTTTGGAGAGTGATGATTGGGGGTCTTCCGCTTGCTTCGGCTCTTTCCAAGCGACGAATCTCCAATGGCACCTGTTTCTTTTGCACCACTACTATGGAATCCGCCCGCCACCGATTTATTTCTTGCCCCATCGCTAAGAAAGTCTGGTTGTTTTTGTCGGCCGTTTGGCGAGGGGTGGTTGGTATCACACTGCGCCCCTTTGATTGGGTTTTGGGCCAGCCCAAATACCCTACTCCCGCACAACCACATATGAAGCTCATGTACCACTTTCTTCGATACTGGGGCTATTGGCATAACTGGACCATTCGGAATGCTTTTCTGTTTGACTCCGCCCATAATGTTCAGCGGCATATTGTGAGGCTTAAGGGCCTCTTGTATTAGCAGTTAGCTCTTCTCCATCGTTCTGATTTGCTCTCTACGGAGGACTTCTGTCCTTGGCATATAGCAATTTCCTCCGCATCCTTGCCATGAAATTGTAACTCGTAATACTTAGCACCTCTTCACATGATGGCCTGGCTTGTCGTCATGTATCTTGTAATCAAGTAATCTTGTATTTTTTTCGTAATTAATACAATTACCTTTTACGAAAAAAAAAAAAAAAGATGCATCCCTAATGATTTTGAACATGTTAATCCACAAGTTTAAAAGGGGGGGCCAAACAACAACACTTGCCCATCACCAAATATTCTAGTAGGGTTCCTTGTGATTAAAATGTACAGTCTTTCCTCTTGAATGGGTCTAACAAAATAAACAAAGCAAAAAATAAATGCAATACAGATTATCACATGGAGTTACCTCATTTATTCCTAGACCTTAACATGGACACGTCTATCTCTCTAAAATAGCAAGACCATGACATAGCATTTGTTCTGCAACTCAACATACTCTACATCCTATCTCTAAGCCAACAAGTTGCAAGGGCATGTTCAACCATGAGAAAGCTATTGAGACATGCACACACACACATACAAACATGCGTGTATACTATGGAAATGAGGAGAAACTAATTGACAAAGTTGATTACATAAACACTTCTGCACAAATATCACACTCAATTAGTGCAACATTATTTTAAGTTCTTGAAACAAACCAAAGAAGCAAAATTGCCATAGGAACTGCTCCATACGAAGCCAAGCGCAAGACAGACTCAGTTTCAACTGATAACACTCCAATTCGAGACCAATCCCCACTATACCTGTGTCAATGAAAATGTCAAACTCAACAATCTTAAGATTATAAAAATGCCATAAAGGTAAGAAAGCATAAATATTCTAGCTAGAAAATATGCATGAAAGAAGTGTCACCATTATGATCCTAAATAATGTGAAGTCACTTTTAGAGCCCCACGTATCATTAGCTTTGAGTCACAATAATAAATAAATACTGATACATGATACGAAACATGACGAGCATGAGTCCTCATGTTGTTTGAAACCAAAAGGGCTTGCAAAATTAGGTCAATGTTTGGTACTAGATTAGTGAGAGAAGGAAACCAAACTTCCTTCTCAGCAAGGGTAGTAAATAACCTAATTAAGTAATATTACAACAAGCATAAAATTCACATAAACTGAAAAAACAAATGTTATCACTTAATCTTGGACAATGGACACCTTGTTGGTATTTCTTTAACTTGTATTGCTAAACGTTGAAGTACATTAAGATCCACCCTAATCTTCTTCAATCCTCAATACATCTTGCTGTCCATAGCAACTAGCAAGTCTTCAAACCAATTTGCCCCAAACTTAATGTTGCTTGGCTAACCTCTTAAAATTCTCTAAAATCCCCAAATTTCAGCTGTTGATCCTCAAGTACTAGCACCTAAATTTTGAGTGATTTTCCTAGGGTAGCTAGTAAACCCTAATTTCTATTGTAAATTCAGGTTTACAACAGAAATTCTTCAATTGCATCCTCTTGGGACTAAATTTGGCTAAGATCTCAAGGGAAGTTGTGATTTGGCTAAGAGAATAGAGAGAAAGTTGGAAGAGAGAAATTTGAAAGTTTCATCACCATAATTGGTTGAAATTTAATGTTGCTCTACTATGAATGGCTGAATAATTGCAGTCCACCATCAACAGGAGCTCCACATGCAATTGCCTCCCCTTGTGGACCACAGAATTACTGTCACCGCCTATACACTGCCTATAAGGATTGTCACCTTCCTCCAATGGCCTCCTAATCAGTTGAGGGCAGCTCTTTGACAATCTCTGATGGCTGGGCTGATCACCAATGGCTGGAAGATTGTTGTAGCGGCTCTCTGTCCTTCTCTTCTAATCTCCACAATGGTAGAACGAAGCCCCACAAGCCTCTAATAGCCTTACACTCACTTGCATGGGCAACTTTTGCCAAGTGGTAGCCTTAAATGCATCTTTCAGTAATTGTCAATGCAATCAAATTAATTTTCAAAGTATTAATATTGAAAATTAAATTAATTATTGATTCTTGCTCAAAATTAACTACACTAGCCAACAATTAAATTGGCTAGACCACTTCACCATCCAAGTATTCCTGAGCATTTATTAACCCTTGAATTAGCATTACTTAATTAATTAATGCCTAGTTCCTAATGTCACTATTGATGTTAATTGGCTAATAACATGATCTAGGCCAAAATATACCACCAGATATACCTATCAAGTATAACTTGTCACTTGACCATGCTCATGCACCTATTGCTTAACCATGTTGATGCCCTCTACATGTTTGAAATTTACTTAAACAAGTTATGATCCTTGCACATGAATCATAACCACTATCAAAATGATAAGGGGTGCATCCAAATGCCAAATCCCAACACTATTTTGACCACCAAGGCAAACTAATGCGTAATCTAAGCATAGCTAATGCCTCATAGCAATGATATACCACACAATACTCATGTAAAGCATACATTAGTTGCAAACCATACGTAATTTAGGCAAATGTACTTCTCTTGCATGACCAACAAATGTACATTGCATACCATCCATGTGTCCTGTACATGCCTTGCAAACATACATCACATCTAAATGTACAATCTATGTACTCCATACATGCCAATGGCCTTACAAATGTATAGTTTCAACACATGGGTACAAACTATAAACATCTATATACCAACTCACAATGACTAATACACTGAACAACAATCCCAATGGCAAAATATTATCAGCATACAGTACCCTGGATACAAACCAAGTACATCGGAGATCCACTTCATAACTGAGCTATCCGTCACGAGGGCAGCCAAGGTTCAATCTCCCCCTTCAGCACCATGCAATACTCTAGAAATTTTGTGCTCTATTGAACCTAAAAGAGCTTAATCCACTACTAGCTCCAACCACAACTCCTCAAGGTAAAGTGCAACACTGAGGATGATCTGCCAGGTCACCCTCCTCCATCCATTTGCATCCTTCAATGCGTGACACAAAGCTGAAACTTCACCAAGAAGCGCATGGGAACTTTACCTCTAACTCTTCATGTCTCAAAACTTGCACTAGGTTCTAGGCCTTTTTCCCTTTGGATCACACTTATCTTTGGAACTTTCATATTGCTGTAAAAAATGCTACATTGACTACATTCAGCTCATGATCAACAATACTATATGAAGCATTTCCATGACCAGCATTGATACAATGAGTTTCAAACATACCGGGGTTAACAAAAGCATTACCAAATATGCCGCTTTGTGCCTCATTATCATAGCAATATCATAGTCACAAGTGACAATCATTTTTGGACTTGAGGATTGTGGGGCTTTCCATTCCACGTCCCATTCAATGTGATTGCATAGTCACAAGTGACAACAATTCCTTCCCATCCCTCATCCCCCATCCCCATCCTATTTTGTGTCACTTGTGAGTATGGGCAATATTGCTATACTTGGGTTTTTCATTCCATTTTCCACATGCAAACACATTGGTCCTTGAATACCATGCATAGGTGGCTGCATACCAATATATTTGATCCTTGCATCCCCATGGCTGAAGCATTACTAACCATTGCTTGGAAAACCAGACCACTACCAAAGCACTCTATGTGACCAACATTAGCAAGCATGTCTTGCTATCCAAAAAAAAAAACCATTGGATTGGCACTTCCAATTTGGCCTTGCATTAGCATTGACTGCCCCACTAGCATCATTTGATTTTGCTCATTACCCACATCATGTTGCTGCATTGGCTCTTCTTTTGATACATCCTACTATCCCAAAGCTCATGAAGATGATTTCCTCTTCTTACCTTTGCTACCCTTATTTAGGGAGTTTAAAAAGTGCATAAACCGAGGATCATTTGCCAATTGCACAAACATTTCAACTACTATCCTCCATTGATTTGTAAAATGGTCATCATATTTTCCTTCCTCATGTTGGTCATTAACTTCAAGAGACCTAAAAGAACCCGCATTTTGGTCTAAACCAACATTAACTACACCCTGCCCATGTTGAGTGCCTTGTCCAAGATCAAGCAATGCATTTTTCCCTACATTTTCTAAAATTTCAGGCTGAGATGCATCATCAATACTTGATCCCATCTCACTATACAAAGACATTCTCGCTATAATGCTCAGCTGATTACAATTTAAGCACTCAAGCAATGTTTCTAACTTCCAAAATCAAATGCCATGGGCCCACTAATTCAAGGAAGTTCATGGTGTCTCAACAATAGAACCATAAAACCAAGCTTCTTTCTCTGCAAGGATGGTAAATAGCTTGATTAACCACTAATTACAGTAACCATAAAATTCACATAAACTGAAAATACAAATGCTACCAATTAATCTTCGACAATGAACACCCTGTTAGCCACAAGGCTAGCACCCCTTGCGGAATTTCTTTAACTTGAATTGTTAAAGGTTGAAGGATGCTAAGAGCTGACCTGATCTCCTTCAATCTTCAATACATCTTGCTGTCCATAGCAACCAACAAGTCTTCCAACGAATTTGCCCCTTGGTTTGCTTGGAGATTGGCCTTCAATTTACTCATTGGAAAACAAATTCTGCCATAATGCTAGTTGGTTAACCTCTTAAATCCTCAAAAACCCCTAGATTTCAACTGCTAAGTTTTAAGTACTAGGCCCTAAATTTGAACACTCTTCCTAGGGTGGTGGTGAACCCCAATTTTTGCTCCCTCCTATGACCAAGTTTTGGCTGAGATCTCTTGAAGGAAGTGGTGAATTGGTTGAGAGAATAGAGAGAAAGCTAGACAAAGAAATTTCAGAGTTACATCACCAAAATTGGCTGAAATTTAATGTTGCATTGCTGTGAGTCGCTAATTGACTGCAGCCTACCACCAACAAGAGCCCCACATGAAGTCACCTATCCTTGTGGTCCCAAAAATGGCTGCCGCCAATCTATACACAGCTTATAGGGGCTATCGCCTACCTCCAATGACCTCTTGATTAGCTGGGGGGAACTCTTTGACAATCTCCAATGGCTAAACTAATTACCAATGCTGTAAATTGCAGCAACATCTCTCTCTCCTTCTCTCCTAATCTCCACAATGCTAGAATGCGGTTCCACCAACCTTCAATACATAGTTACCAGGAACGGGGAACAGGAACGGGACCCCTTGGAACGGGGGGAACACCTAAAGTTAGGGAACGGGACGGAGGGAACAGCATATATATATATATATATATATATATATATATATATATATATATATATATATATATATATATATATATATATATATATATATATATAGAGAGAGAGAGAGAGAGAGAGAGAGAGAGAGAGAGCTTATAGATTAAGTTAGTTGGAAGATTGCAAATTGGTTTATCTAGTAGCATGGTGGAAGTGAGAAGGGTGGCATGATATGCTAGGTACAATATGGGACAACTAGATTATGGGTAGTAGTATGGTAGGCATTGAAAAGGTCATGTTCGAGGTGCCAATTTAGTGACCTAATGGATCACGCTTTTCAAGAGGGGACCAACAATACAATTAGTAGCAACATAATTAGTAATCATATGTCACACCACCCACACATGTTTGTATATATGTGTGACGTGTGTATCTAATATCTATCTCGTGTGTGTGTGTCTCACCCACTCACTCACTCAGGCAGGCAGGAGAGGTAGGAGCAGGTAGGGCCTAGGCGAGGCAGGCAGGAGCAGGTGGGCGAGGGAGGCAGAGCAGGCGACAAAGGCAGGAGCTGGCGAGAGCAGGCGGGTTCCAGGGAACGGCAGCTGGAACGGCCCGGAACGGGCAGGAACAAGGCTAGGAATGGGCAGGAACGTTCCATTGGCGTTTCGCTGGTAGACAAATGTTGAAATGCGTTAATCAGTTCCTAAGGCCCGCAACGGGCATTCCCTGTTTCTATGCTTCAATAGCCTTACCGTCATTGACATGGGCAAGTTCTACCAAATGGCAGCCTTCTAATTGCAACCTTCTAATTACATTTTTCAATAATTTTTAGTTCAATTAAATTAAATTTTTTGAAATATCATTTAATTATTAATTCTCACTTAAAATTTTATCTATATTAGCCAACAATTAAATTGGCAAGGCCAATTTGTCATCCAATGTTCTTGAGCACTTATTAATCCTTGAACTTGCATTAATTGCCTAGTTCCTAATGTCACCAATGATATTAATGACTATTAAAAATGAATCGGCATTAATTGCCTAGTTTCTAATGTCACCACTAACATTAATGGCCCCACCATCCTCTAATATGTCTTACCATCACTTGCATAGCAACTTTTGTCAAATGGCAATCTTCTAAATGTATTTTCAGTAATTTTCAATCCAATTAAATTGATTTTTTAAAAATGAATTTAATTATTGATTCTCACTCAAAAAATTAACTATACAAGCCAATAATTAAGTTAGTAAGACATGCGTGTCATCCAAATATTCTTAAGCATTTATTAATTCTGAAATTGACATTAATTGCCTAGTTTTTAACGTCACCACTGACATTAATGGCTATTAAAATGATCAAGGCCAAAATCTATCGCCAACTACCACCTAGTACCTATCACTTGTAACTTATTACAACTTTTGCCTTTGACACCCATTGATTTCTCAAGGTCCTTCGCCCTTGATTGTGAAATAACTAACTTTCACATCATGTGTACCTCACAATTGTGTATTTCACATCCTCATGATAGAGAATAAAACGATTAAGTTCCAAATACCTTTAACATTTACAAGTTGAAACTCTCAAATTGTTGAGATGTGTTTTATCATTTTTACATGTAGACTTTGTGAGGATTTGACATCATAACTCGGAAAAAGAGGGCTAGAAGAGGGCACCTAAAAGTACGAACAACACAAGACTAACAAACATATGCTTGGAATTATGAAATGAAAAGATACTGAATGAAAATACAAGTAAGGAACAATGAACGGGATACTCAAGGAGTGGAGGAGGCAACTTGCAATGTAGCAAGAGCCAAAGCAAATGCTCAAAGTAGAGAAAGAAGAAACCCACAGAGGCCCCTGTGACTAAGGGTCCAACGTTTTTGGGTGTTAAAGGAGCCATCGATTAAACCACAAAGATGAGTGGTTTGTACTAGAACAATCCTGATGAAAAGCAGCCAGCTAGCACCCAGGGAGTAAGACTTGAAACTGATACATCTAATTGCCAATGATAAAGAAGTTCTGCATTTGGCTGGGGTGAGCAGTCTAAAGTCAGTAAAGTTGTGTTTTGTAGCGTAAGATGATGTGTTTTTCTATGTATGTGTCTGTCTGGCATGTCTACAACAGCAGCAAGGCTGTCTGGAACAGCAGCGTGCTGTAGCAGTCACCAGGCAAAAAAGGGACTGGAAACTTGTATGTTTTGATGTAGGGCAGTAGCAAATCACCACTTGGAGGAGCAGAATGCAGCAGTAGACAAATTTTGGCAGCAAGGAAGGATGGCATGGTAACAGCCAAAAGGGCTAGCCTGGAGCAGTCAAAACAAGCTGCCGCAACTGCATTTGGCACAGCAGTATGGAAGCTTTGAAGAATACGAGAGAGGACATTGGCAATGGAGGTTTGGCTGATGTGAGATACAGATGGTTTGTCCCTTGGTCCATTTTTAAAGAACTATTTTAGACAATTGTCCTACCAAAACTTTATGGGCTTCAGTTTTCATGAATTTCCTTTTTGAAATTGTACAGAAGCTAAATAAATGGGCCAATAATTGATTATTAATATTTAGTGAATTTCCTTTTTGGGTCTCTTAAGGTAACCGAATTTAATTGGCCGATAATCAAGGTGTAATTTTGGTCTAATTTCTGTAGCTTAACACTCCTTCTTACACCCAAGAAAGGAGTGCAAGAGAAAGGACATGCAAGGCCCTTCACTCTTTGCCCTTTGTTTTGTTTGTCTTTCTTTAAATAAAAGAGAGCCAAAGCAGTAGATCACTCCTAAGGGTCTCATTGACATAAGAATGCTGCAATGAGGGAAGCAGGTACTCAAGATCCATGGTTACAGGTGGACAAACAATGCCCGTGAAGTATGCTCGACAAGAACAGGTGAGAGGGGCACATTGTCATATGCAAGGGTTTTCACTTGACTGCCAAACTGGCTTTTCAACCAGTCAAGAGTCCAAACCACAAAACACAATGATGTGCAAAAGGAGACGCAAATTGGAGCACCCTCAATGGGATTTCACATACTCAAGCACCCTTTCACAAACACAATCAATACCGAAGGTAGAAGAGGAATAACAACCCCCTCTTCCCATCATTTCAATTCCAAAGTAGGACCTAGGGTGTCTGTCCTAGTGAGAAAGGTGTCAAGAAGGGAGTGAGTAAGCCTCACTAGCCTACAGTTCCTACTGGATGAGTAGAACTCCTCCCATAGGTCTTTGTGAGGCATAGCTACCAAGAACAGGGGAACTGGGAACAAGCAACAAGAACAAAAAACTCAATAGGAACATGATGCATAGGGAACAGGACTGAAGAAACAAAAAATTTCAAAATAGGTAAAACTAGAACTCTTCCATAATTACGAGTTAAACGCTACACAAGTATTCAAAGATACTGCAAAAGCATCACTTTAAATACCATATTACAGTGGTGAAAACAAAATGAACCGTGCATGATTTATAAGAGCACTCCATGCTACAAAATGAGTACATACTACATTAAAAAGTCTAAAGAGCCATAATGTATGCAAAGCCTAAAGTACACATCGAGAAAGAGCCAAGGCCCAAGTAGCAAGGCCAATAGTAAATACACACGTCAAGTGAAACCAATGAACTGCTGAAGATGATAGATCATTGATGGCAAGCCGCAAGCTACATCCATTAAGACTCAAGCCTCAAGGGCTATTGGACTACTCCAAGTGGTCCTTGATAGCAAACTCATCTCCCAACTCATCTATAGCCCCCTCTGTTGCCTCCCAGACTCCCTCCCCAGGCTTTTGAACATGCCCTCCTCAATATTTTATGCACCAAAGTTGCTTCTCTTTCAATGCAGCGGAGACCAGGGCCCACGTCCAAGCCTGAAGCCAGTTATCTGAAGCTATCAAAGCTGATATGCTAGCACCGCAAATGGTGATCTTGAATCCGTGGTCCTCTTGTCGTGTAAGAAATAAAAGCTTGTAGCCATGGTCAAGAAGAGTATATGTAGCACTCCATTGTGTGGAGTCTTCGTTTTTGCCCATCTTATTGACAATTTCACTGAGGCTGCTTGGCTCACAGTTGGCTATTTGGATGTCAAAGTGGCATCATCTTATTGACCCTCCCATTGAGGCCGCTTGGGTCACGATTGGCTGAGGGATCCTCCGTTGTTTGTTTTCTTGTTCCTCCTCTCTAGAGGGCAATTTCCTACAAGAAGAATAACAAGCGTATCGTCTGATTGGTTTGGGATTATTTTACGGTCCTCATGCAAGAGTAAGGTCATGGAAACACGGGCTGGGGTGGGCTGTGTGAGTGTATATATGCGTGGTAGAAAGAAAACTTACCCTGCATCGATGAAACCCAGCGTGAAGATGACGATAAAGGCTTGCGCAGCAATGCGTGCGATGGGGCTAACGCTAACCTTGGCTTCCGTTTCCTGGCCGCCCACACAAGAATCATGATGATCTTTGTTATTTGTGGAGCTCATCAACAGCAGCCTCTGCGACTTCGTGCTCTTGCTCTCATTGTTGAGGCCCGTAGGCGAAGCGCGGCGTCTGTCCTGCAAGTCGCTTGGCAGCATTCCATACTGACCTCGGCCCGAGAGACAGAGATCTCGTCGAGGGCAAGAGATCTGAACCGGATGCAACACAGTCCAGTGATGTGTAGCCACCACCATAGCCTATATTACCTTTTGATAGGCTGCTAGCAGTATATATGTGTATATGTGTTAGCATTGCCCACGCTATATTGTAGTTCGGGGATATTAGGATTTTCTGTCTATAGTTTTCTCTCTCTTCCAACTCTCTCTATAGTTTTTTATCTCTCTTCTAACTCTCTCTCCCTCTCTAGCATGCACTAGCCACGAAGTAACATTGCCCACACATTAAACTTGAGGGACATTAGGATTTTCTCTCTATAGTATTATCTATCTACTTTTTCTTCTTCCTCTTCTTCTTTCGTTTCTCTCTCTCACCATTGTCTTCCATCTCTCTGCGCACGGACACACGCTCTCTCTCTCTCTCTCTCTCTCTCTCTCATGTAAAGGGTAATTTTATCATTACTAAAGCATAGTCTCAAAAGTACAGCATGACCAAGAGTACAAAGATACAACATGACCAAAAGTACAAAGGAACTAGATTGCTTGTAGGGGAGTTAAAATAACTATAGTGTGTCGAGAAAGCAAATTGTGTCGAGAGAGAATATCCACCAATTCAATCATGTTGATCTACCAATAGAGATGGCCTCTCAAGTGGTATATAACTCTACACTCCTAAAGAAGAATTGAAGATGAATGCATTCCTCATTGCCCATATATGCCAAAACCCCTAAAAGCATACAAACTAAAAGAGCACTTTCATATCGACCTGCATAGAATCTAAGATCTTGGGATGTCCAAAGATCCAATCTTTTGGAGACGTCAATACCCCAACAACTCAAGACCAAATGGTTGATAACAATGAGACCAAACCTTCCTCACCACTAGACAAGAAAGGAACTGATGGTGAGAGGTTTCTGCACATGTCTCACAAGGAAACAATAGCCATTGGAAATCCAATGCTTAGAGAGTGCAAAGGCAAGTAGAAGAGTGTCATTCAACATTTGCCAAATAAAGACCTTGTATTTGAAACACGTTTTTTAAAGCTAGCCTATCACATCACCACAAATTTCCACCATGTTTGGCCTTTCTAGAGACTCCATGTGATGCTTCCCTTCTAGACAAGCCAATCCTTATCTTGTATAAACAAGTTGTATATCTGATGTACTAAAGTACGACCCTAATGCAACCAACTCTCAATCATCCAATCTTGCCAAGGGGTGTCTTGGTCCAACGAGGGAGAAGGCTGCATAACATGTAACAAGGTTGAAATGCAGTCTCATAAATGACATTAGCCTCTAGGAACACAAAAGTAGCATTGAAATAATTTGAAAGACATGGCAGTCATGCTTGTAGGTAGAAGAGCAAAAGCAATAGTGACTAGTCCAAGATGCACTATATATTGAGCATCCACCTCTCTTCCTATTTGCCTTGCCATGTGTAAAGTTTCAAAACAACTAGCAGTTCATCTTTTAAGAAGTTTATTGGCTCTTGATTTAGAGGTGATTGCCAAGCAGCAAGGACCAATTTCCAAGAATGGGCCAAATGATCCAAAATCATGAAAGATTTAAGATGAAGAGGCTATTCTACATTAACCACATGCCACCATGAAGCAAAAATATTGTTGTTTCCATACTTAATACCCTAGTCTCAAGGCAAAACCTCAAAAACTAGGGCTTCTGACCCTCACACAAAGCCTAAAATAAAGACCATCGAAGAGCAACCATATGTGTCTCCAAATCAAGAATAGCCCCACCTCCCATTCTTTTGGGAGTGCAAACATGGTGCTAAGAGATCCAAGATATGCCCATTCATGTAGAATCCTTCTTCCAAGGCAAGAATATGGATGGGTTGAGTGATTTCCCCTAGATAAGACTTCAACCAAGAAAGGAGGGTAGGTAATATGAAACCATTGCTACCATATTTGTTTGAGCTATTTTGAATCTTACATGGAAACGCTAAACTTGTGATTTTCAATATACGAGCTTGTCCATGATGCATAAGGATATCCAATCCATAAGCACTTTAGGTGAGACATGCACCCCCAAAGGATAACCCAAATACCTAAAAATAGTGTCTTTAAGCATAGCCTCACCTTGCTAGCCCAAGGCCTGTAGATCACTTCCAATATAACTAATAAGGGTGGATTTAATGTGAAGCCCTGAAGCAAGGGGAAACAAGTCCCATGTATCCATTACTATTTGTATATTATCACGGTCAACTATGAGAAATATGAAAGTGTCATGAGCCAAAGCTTGGCCAACCGATTGCTCTTGTGAAGGGGGAGAGAGTCCCCCAACCACCTTGCCATTAGCCACCGGGCTAGACAACATTGTCAAAATGGGACAAGTGGATAAAGCAAAGAACAAAGGAGTCAAGGAACAACCCTAACGAATAGAATGGCAATGAGGAAAGGGTTCCATGACACCACCATTAAATAACCTCGACTCATAGAATAGCAACAAGGAAAGGGTTCTATGACACCACCATTGAGCAAAACTCTTAGGGAGTTTTCCACACTAATGATGTTAAAAAGTCCAAACATTCTAGGGCCAAATCCCATGTGCTATATTAGTTGGCCCAAGAAAGACCATTCTTGATGTTGTGTAGAATATTCTTTCCTTGGATGGATTTGTATTGTGCAGGATGAATAAGGTTAGGAAGGTATTCATGTAATCTATTAGTCAGGACTTTGATAAAAATCTTGTACTTAGACCCCATCAAGGAAATCTATCACCAATGCTTCAAAGTGAGTTCAAAGCTGAAGAGAACGACACTTTGGGAATCATTTTAATGATGCCCTCCTTCCAAGAGTGCAGCATGTTTTTTGCCATCCAAACCTATTAACATAAAGTTGTTAAAGGTGTAGCTATTTGTTTTGCATATTCTGAAAGAACTCATTAGTGATACCATCCCACCTAGGGCTCTTATCTTTAGGCAAATGCAATAGAACTTCCATCACTTTGTCTTGTGTTATGCATTGTCAAAGGTGATATCCGGCTCATTAAAGAATAAGACCACCATAGTAATCTTTTATTCCCAATTTCTATTGGGGCTTTTTTAGTGAGATAGCCACACACATGCTGCAAATGAGTTTGTACCATGAAGGGTACAAATTCTACAAAAATACAAAAAGCTTTAATAGATTTCATGATGCCCAAGATTTCCCTTTGGTAAGAGGGATAATTATTATGTGTGGAAGAAAACACTCCTAAAGGATACTAGTAGATTTCTAGATCTTTGACTTGAGTGGATGGTTTGGATGAATGGGAAAGGTCTTCACAAAGGATTGCACCCCAATCATTATCAGAGGCATCTGTATAGATCACTAATGGATGTCCGGTAGGAAGGTGGAGATGTTACAACATAAACTTCAAAAATACCAACAGGATATTCAACAACAAACTGCTAAATTGAAAGCTTTTATGCACGACGATCCCTTGATGTTTCAGGAGAAAATGCAACACTTTGTTATTGGATTGCTAGTCAAATAAAACATTGTTCCCTCAAAGGAAATCCATAAAGGCATGAAATACGAAGACCTTATACTATGCAAGGAAAAAATAGCAGAGCTCCTTCTCAAGACTCTCATTGAGCCAACAATCTCTGGATGGTTGTGCCAGGCCTTTTATGTGAATGAGCACTTCGAGCAAAAACAGGGAAAGAAAAGATTGGTAATCAATTATAAGCCCCTAAAAAATATCTTGTTGGTCATGGACATCCTATCCCATTAAATAATGTGCTCATAAAAAGAATTTAAAAAACCAAAATCTTCAGTAAGTTTGATCTTAAATCTAGTTTCTAGCAACTACCTATCAAGCCTGAAGACAGACATAAAACTGCTTTCTATGTTTCGCAAGGCCACTACCAATGAATAGTGCTCCCTTTCGACATTAAAACTGCTCTAACATATTTCCAAGGGTGGACTGATTTAGTGTTTTCCAAATTTCCATTTTGTTTAATTTACATTGATGATATCTTAGTCTTTTTCGAGACTATTAAGAAATATTTGGATAATCTTACTTAGTTTATGTTAGTTGTGGAATCTACTGGGGTGGTTATATCCCCAACAATATCTATTTTGTTTGTTACCCAGGTGGAATTCTTAGGCTTGAAAATGCATCCAATGATTCACCCATCATTTTTGAATCAAGCTTGTTTTGCACATACCGACTAATATCATCCTTATTGGAGTTGTCTAGAGCAATGCAAAGGGGCATAGCTCGAAGTAGTGCATCTTCCCTTTGTTGTTGCATTTTGAAAGTCAACATATATATCTCATCAAAAGTAGCAGAATATTCAAAAGGTTCCCAATCAAGAAACATCATATCCATGTATTTTTCAAGCTCTTGTTTAGCATGTGGATTAGTGAGAGGGACTCTTTTTGCATAGGCAATGCAATCAAGAAGAAGAGTAGATGGTCCAACACCATTCGTGGATTTGATCTCGGCTTCACCTTCATTCACCAAAGGTACATAAATTTTTTGAATCTCAAAAAGTAGAGACTCGAGATTATCTTCATTAGGAGGGGCTTTTCCTTTGTCTTCAGGATCCACAATGGTATGTATATTCAAAGAGCTAGTAGTAGGAAATCTAAACATAGGTGACCATCATTTCTACAATCCTTTACCTAAAAATACATCCCATGAGATTTCACGGGGTGTCATATAGGTTGTAGCAGTAGTGGTTAACACTGGAGTACTTGCTAGTAGTAGCGGTTGGTACACTAGTAGAAGTTTCTTAGGTGGCAAGAATTGTTCAAGAATTGTTCAAGAATTGTTACAGAAATCTTTAGTGCAAGTTGAGTTGGTACTAAAGACACATGAGGTTGTGGTTTCTTAGGTGGCAGAGTAGAAGTAGAGACTCCATTTGAGGCAAGAGAAGAGTCTTCCCTTTGATATTACGAACATTGATTTTTCTGGGGGACAACAACTCTATCTTTTACCAAGATTGGATGTCTATTTGCCATTATTGGGGCAAGGTAATGTCAGACTAGCTAATACACTCAAGAAGGAAGCATTGAGTGCTTTGATAAGCTTTCATTATTATCACTTGACTCTTATCTTTATCTTTATTGGCATCCTCTAACACTCTAGGAAGAGCAAGAGCCATGCAATGGAAAACCATGCGATACTATATAGCTAGTTGTGCAAAAGAAGCTTTCATATGCAATCCAAAGGTGCAAATATGTAATAGGAGACGTTCTACTAAGTAGTGATCATCTAAAGAAATAGCATAGTTTGGATGTAATTCAAAGAAAATTGGGCCATTTAACAAAGAGGAAACGGTAGTACCTACTATCATGTCCATGAGCTCTTGATGATGAGTATCAAGGACAGCAGCCATGCAGCTTACATTTAAACCACATTGGAAAAGATGAATGATGCAACGGAAAACCATGTGATACTATATAGCTAGGTGTGTAGAAGAAGTTTTCATATGCAAGCTAGAGGTGCAAATATGTAATAGGAGAAGTTTTGCTAAGCAGGGATCATCTATAGAAATAACATAGTTTGGATGTAATTCAAAGAAAATTGGGCCATTTAACAGAGAGGAAATGACAACACCTACTATCATGTCCATGAGCTCTTGATGACGTGTATCAAGGAAAGCAACCATGCAACTTACATTTAAACCACAGTGGAAAAGAGGAATGATGCCTATAACAATATAGCCTAAATGGAGATATCATAGGGTTTTTTTTTTTGGGAGTTTGTGTGTGTGTAGGATCCTAAAGCCATGTAGTTGCTGCATGTCTACCATGCCACCTGCCTATTGCCACTCTGCCACTTGTTACCATGTAGCACCGCTATTGCTTCCTATTAGTTGTGCACCATGCTTAGCTTCTGTGTTGGCAACCTATCGCTTGTGTGTCCTACTTAGCTCTTGTGTTAGCCATTTATCGTTTATGCACCTGCTTAGCTCCCATGCTAGCCCATATCATGTGTGTGCCCTGCTCAGCTCTATTACTTGTTAACCATTTTGAGTATTGAATGTTGTAGGGTTTGCTGAGAGAGAGTGTTGTGCACACGTGCAAAGAACACTTTCATCCCCACAAAGAGAGAGAGAGAGAGAGAGAGAGAGAGAGAGAGAGAGAGAGAGAGAGAGAGAGAGAGAGAGAGAGAGAGAGAGAGAGAGAAATCCACGTGTGAGGGAGGGAGCTACCTCGCTATGTCTACCCAATCATTATGCTTAGGAGAGCCTCCTATCCAAAGCATCAATGACTTCGATTTTTGCAATCTTCTATGCTCCTCTATTGTACTTAAAAGAGATAAATGTTGTGGTTGTTGCACACGCACGCACGCACACACACACACATACACACACACAGAGAGAGAGAGAGAGAGAGAGAGAGAGAGAGAGAGAGAGAGAGAGAGAGAGAGAGAGAGAGAGAGAGAGAGAGAGAGAGAGAGAGAGAGAGAGAGAGAGAGAGAGAGAGAGAGAGAGAGAGAGAGAGAGAGGAACACATCGTGGGAAAGAAAAAGAGAGACGGACAAGCAAGGCCTTTCATGGGGGTAGGCAAGGTTTGATGAACAAGCGGGGCACCCCTAGATTTGGAACCCTACTACATTTCGGGATGGCACACCCACCAAGACATTTGCCAAAAGAAGGCTATATGCTCCCAATGCTAACTATGAACTAGTGATCTTCTAAGTGTTCGCTCGTCTCCCCCCTTTGGAGTAGACCATCATCATATAGATGATGGGTGTAAGCCACATCTTATCCTCTACTCTTGACCTTTATGTCACACAATTTATTACTCTCTCCACCTCCATAATGTCATGAATTTGGTTCTCTCCCCCCACACATCAAAGATCTTTGCAAAACCCTCTTTTTTTTGGCATGTCATTTGCCCTCAAGCTAATAGCCTTTGTTACATTTCTTCCCCACTACAACCAACCTAAAATAAGGGAGGAGGGGCATCAATGGGAGAAACTCCAGCATCTTAGTGGTTAGGCCCATCAAATTAAGCCTCAAAATAATCCTAGACATTAACATGAAGGAGGCAACCAATGATTGCAGCAATGCCCAACTATTGGAGATAATAAGGAGACAAGTCAATAAAACCAAGTAATTTCAATGTCACCTCCATTTGAACTAGGTGAGGCCATTGTTGTCCTCTCCTATTCTTAATCCTCAAACGAACAAGGTGGAAAAGCTCGAAAATCTAAAGTAGAAGACAAGACCAAGAAAAAAGTGAATCAGAAGATGAAGGCGCGCCAATAAGAATATGGAAACACAAGAAATGCAAAAAAGTCCTAAATCAAGGAAAAAGGTGCATGAGAAAAAGTGTGAGTCTATACTTTTGTAAAAAAGTGCAAGGTGTACCATGATTTATTTTAAGAGTGCCATGCTCTCACCTGTGCAATTTGTAAAGGTGGATGGGCAGTAGGAAGGAAGCTAGGAAGTTAGAAGGACAATGGGACAAAGGGCCTAGGCAACGATCGGCCATGTAAAAAAGGGGATAAGGGGATGACTACCCAAAAGGGATTTAGGGTTTAGTGTATAAAGTTGAAAAGTGAATGAGAAGCTCATTCTTGTGTGTGGCAAAAAGTGGCTCTCCTCTTCTTCTTCTTCTTCTTCTTCTTGGTTGCTTGCTTGAGCTTGTGCTTGAGAGAGGGAGTGTGAGAGTGCAAGGGAGTGAGTGTGTGAGGGTGAGGGACCAGAGAGGAGAAGCTCTCCATCTTCTCCTCTCTTCTTCTCTTCTCTTCTCTTCTCTTATCTTCTCTTGCTCGCGGCAATGGAGCATGTAGTGTGGAGCTTGAGAATGGAGCTCGCTTGAAGCTTGCACTTGGATCATGGAGCCATCGGAGTGCTTGGGAGAGAAGGTAACTTGATCGGGCATGGAGGTAAGCTCACTACACGTGTAGAGATGGATGGTGCGTCGACTATGTGAGAGGTAGCCATTAGTGCATGGACTTGCTTTGATCTTGCTATCGAGGAATTCTTTGCCCACCACAAGTAATTCCACACCTTCGCCTGCATGAGTAGCTTGGATCTGGAGATGCTCAACTAGTACGAAGGCCTCGATCGCTTGGCGTCATGAATTCTGTGGAGTCTGGTGAAAAACGTATCGTGCTCTGTCTGTCCGAGTGACAACGATTTTGGGTCGAGTCCTAGAATCGACCCTCGGTCCACCATATTGTATTCGGCCCCCCTCAGCCCACTCAACTCAGACACCCACTGCTCAGCCCGTTTGAATCAATCGCTTGAACGAACTTAATATTCGGCCCAGCTTGGCACTCGGCCCTCGGCCCTTTCCACTCGGCCCTCGAACCACTCAGCCCACTTGGCCCTTGGACCACAGTCCACTTGGCCCTCAGACCGGGGCCGAATTCACTCTTGAATCACTTGCATTCGGCCCATCTAACTCGACCCTCGGCCCTTGCAATTCGGACCTACTAGGTCAAATTTTCAACTTGTAGACCTTGAAACCGACCTAGAGACCACATAAAGCCAAAAGCACATCATAGATCTATCACTGGGTTGAAATCTAGAGCAAGTAGTTCAAAATTTGGCTACGAACGGTCTTTCAAATTGCATATGGTATTTAGCTTAACGGCCCTTCACATTTTGCAGGTTCCCCCATAGTAGCCGTCATGGAGCACATAGTGCAACAGACCTGCAAGGAAGCTCTCCGTTGTCGGAGGGAGCATAGGGCACTAGTGCCTCCACTAGAATGCTACATGCCTGCTCTAAAGAGGTATGTGTCGAAAAGAGGTCCCAAGCGACACCGCCCAGGACACATGCCGAAAACTCCCCAAGCCAAGAGGATGAAGGTTGAAGGGAGCACTCGAGGTATAGCGACATCGGCCGTGCAGGCCCTCACTAGATGCTCGGCACCAAGTGAGGATAAGGTAGCTAGAAACAAGAGGGAATTTGATGAATTATTTAAAAGCATTCTTGAAACAGCTGCGGCCAGGGATTACACCATTCGGGTCCTAGTCGATATCTTCCCTGCCCGGCTTGATGGGAGCCCCTCACTGCCACAGCCCCAATCACCCGACCACCCGAACTTACCCCGCCTCATACAAATAGAATAGCCCCTATGTTGTATATTCTACTTAACAAAGGCCATCTCGCCATAACTTTTTGTCCTTAAGTGGTTAAAGGGGCAAGCTCCCCAACTGTACAAACCTCCCTTACCTACTACTAATACATGTCACGTCTTTAACAAGTACCGATGATATGCATCGCAGTCAGCACCATAGGATTTTGATAAATTAATATCTTTTCGTGTTGCATCTGTTCATTATAATTGATGCATGTGACTTGCATATACTCTCACGAAGTGTCAAGTGGATATAGGATGACGTAGCTCTTTGTACGAAAGTGTTCAATGCCCAAGTCACCGCAAGACCACCAACCTCACAAAGAGCCGTGATGAAGCCTCACCGCCAAAAGTGAAAATCGCCCTTGCTGATCACCCACATTGCATGGCCCAAAGCATGATCAGTGGTGGCCACTCTCTCTTTGTGGGTCAAACTCTACACCTGGCACTCACGGCAGCTATTACCTCAATTGTACCAACATCACATGTTACAAAGAATTGTTGCAAAATCTCTAGTGTATCTCCCCATCTCAACAACTATTTCTCTAGCAATGAGGCTAGGGTACAATCATCACTGTAATATCCATTTCTTGGGCCTTCGAATCTTGACACTTCCCAACCCGTTGAAAGGCTGATAGCTTCAACGTATTGCAATGGTTGTACTCACGCCAGTCTTTATTTAAAATAAAGAGAGAAGAAAGAAAAAATAAAAGAAGAAAAAAGAAAGAAAAGAAAGAAAAGAAAAGAAAAAGCACTTACAATCATAGCACGACACCTAGGGGTCCTCAAATTAGGTATGCCCAGTGACCTTGGTTGGCCTCTACACATCCCCCATAATTGTTCAGGGCACATCAAGGGCAAGACATACGTAAAGAGCTTGTCTCGCCTATGGTGAGACTTGTCACCCTGACCCAATTGCACGATTCCTTTGTGCACTCCGGCTTAGTATCATTGCAATCGATCATGGTAAGCACCGCACGAATGGCCATGAAAAGTACATCGTACTCGTTGAGCAAGCCCAATAGCTACCAGCTACCAAAATTTCAGTGTCAATGTGTTCAATTATGCTACATCGTGCTATCACAACATAAAGGATGTCTTATACACCTTCATTTGTACTTCTCCTCAACATGGACAACTTTGCTTCATCCACACGTTGTTATGAGGAACCAAACCCGCGGTCTTCTAACTACATAATATTTAAGTATGCACGAGCACTCACATAATATTTGCACCAAAATATATACATAGTTTGGGTCCTCAAGTGTCGGACAATGCTCTCAGTTTGCTTAGAGTTCGCGACCTGTCTCCCAAACTAATCAAACTACGTCTTGTGCACGATAAGAAGACTAGCACTACCTCGAGGGAGAGACCACCTATGAGAGGTTTTCAATTGTAGGTATTGAAGACTCCAACGAAAGTGTCGTTTGCCCTTCATCAATACTCAACTTTGAATTCTTATCCTTTATCATCATGCAAGCCCACCAAGAATCGTCGGCCCGCAAAATACCCAGAACACCAACACATGTGCCAACCCAGGAGTGCAACTTCTAACAACAACTAGCCCTATCACCAACTTCACCAACCCTACCACCAGCCAACCACCAACCACATGCCCCAAACGACCTTCATCCGCCCCACCACTAAAACTCCTTCATGGCAAACCACAGTTGTCCCTTCCACCCACGTCTTTGGTGCATGCCAAAGCCTGCTACCTATGACGATGAGTGCCATGGGAGTGGCACTCGTCTAGGGGGGGATAATGTTAACTCTCAAACGAACAAGGTGGAAAAGCAAGAAAATCTAAAGCAGAAGATAAGGCTACGGCAAAAGTGAAACAGAAGATGAAGGCGCGCCAAGAAGAATTTAAAAACACAAGAAGTGCAGAAAAGTCCTAAACCGAGGGAAAAGGCGCACGAGAAAAAGCGTAAGTCTATACTTTTGTAAAAAAGTGCAAGGCGCACCATGATTTATTTTAAGAGTGCTGGGCTCTCACTTATGCAATTTGTAAAGGTGGATGGGTGGTAGGAAGGAAGCTAGGAAGTTAGAAGGACAATGGGACAAAGGGCCTAGGCAACGACCGGCCATGTAAAAAAGGGGATAAGGGGATGACAACCCAAAAGGGATTTACGGTTTTGTATATAAAGTTGAAAAGTGAATGAGAAGCTCATTCTTGTGTGTGGCAAAAAGTGGCTCTCCTCCTCCTCTTCTTCTTCTTGCTTGCTTGCTTGAGCTTGTGCTTGAGAGAGGGAGTGTGAGAATGCGAGGGAGTGAGTGTGTGAGGGTGAGGGACCGGGGAGGAAAAGCTCCATCTTCTTCTCTTCTCTTCTCTTCTCTTCTCTTGCTCGCGACAATGGAGCTTGGAGCTTGGAGCTTGAGGATGGAGCTCGCTTGAAGCTTGCACTTGGATCGTGGAGCTACTGGAGTGCTTGGGAGAGGAGGTAACTCGATCGGGCATGGAGGTAAGCTCACTACATCTGTAGAGATGGATGGCGTGTCAGCTATGTGAGAGGTAGCCATTAGTGCTCAGCTTGGAACACTTGAAGTAATAAGCAGTCCGTGGGTCTCGATGGTTGATCGCCTCTACACTTATGAATCATATTCTAATTGGATTGAGGCATGTAAACACAGAACCTAGATTAGGCTCTACCATGACCTATTCTCCCAATAGAATATGTTAAGAACTAGGTAAAAATGAATTGAAAGGTCATACCTTGTAAGGTAGAGTCACATTATTTGCCAAACAAGTAATTTTTCTTTGTTTTCAACAAGAAAGAAGTAGCTCTAAATATCTTATGTCACATATAATGTATGCTTAGAAACATGCTTCTAACCTTGTTCCAACATGGTTTGAGGACTTTGATCCTCACAATCCAAAACCTTTGCAAATATCTTATGGATAGAATTTCTTGACTTGCCTATGAATATGTACCATTTCCTACAACCAATAGTGATATCTCTATGCAAAATCTTGGTAGTCTAATTGTACTCCATAGTTAACCCCCACTAGCACTTGTAGGGTTTGATTGAAATCAACACTAGCAATAAGCTTCTTGGCTTGGTGCTAATCATAAACACAACAGATGATGTCCTAAAAAAGAAAAATGTGATACATAAGAACTTCCCAACACATGCATTATATTAGGGATTTTTCTAGAAATGAAGTCTAAAGAATTGCCCTACTAAATTTATTATGGTATCACAATAGGCAAGCAATGGTTTCCATAAAAATAAAAGCAAAAATAACAACAAATAGAGTTACAAAGAGAAAGCAAGCACCAATAAAAACAAGAGCAACTTTAAGTTTGCACCGGTGCTAATGGGTTTAATAGATTTAGACATCCCTAAATCTTCTAGTTCATAGGATGATAAGGAAGGCCCCATCAATGTCATCGAAAATAAGTAGTGATGTTGAAATGGGGCCAAATTCTCCATGATTTTGGATGGAAACTAGTAGGCCAGACACTTCGCACTTCCAAGATTCTAGATGAAATGAGGCATATAAATAGAAAACCTTGATCAAATTTTGCCATGGCCCATGTCCCTCATTAAAATACTTGAAGAATTGGGTAAAAATATATTGGGAGGCCACAGGCTATAAGATAGATTCACATATCTACCAAATAACTATATTGCATTATCTTTTATAATAAAGAAGCAGCTCTAAATATGTCACAGGACTGTGTTGCTAACCTTTGTTTTGATGGTCATAGCACTTTGATCCCCAGTGTCTAAAACCTTTAGAAACACTTGTATATGCATATGTAGAATTTCCTTACCTATCTTTCAATATGAGCCACTTCTTATAGTCAATGCTGGCACCTCTAAGAAAAATCTTAGGAGTCTAGCCATACTTTGCGATCAACCCCCATTGGCACCCATAGGTTTTGATGGAGATCACCACCAACAATAAGCTTCATGGCTCGGTACTAATCACAAACATGATTAGCAACAATATCCTAGAAAAATTGGACATGAAATATAAAAGTCCTACCAGTGCATGCTTCAAATGAGGGCATTGCATTATGGATCATCTTGAATTGAAGATTAAAGAATCACCTAAACCTATTGTGGAACCAAAATAGAGCGATGATGGTTTCCAGTAGGTTAATTATTTAAGAAAAACATGTTATAAGAACAAATAGAGTAATAAAGAAAAATCAAATACCAACAAAAACAAGAGCAACAACAAATTAGCCCCCTTGCTAGACTCAAAGTAATTTCTATACTTTGTATGTCTATAGGGACTAAATGTTAGAACAATAGATCTCTCCAAAACTTGTAGGGGATATCATCCTCTTATAGGTGGTTCCACACTTTCTGCACATATGGAAGTCGAGGGTGGATGCCTTGCCTTCAATAAACAACAAGCTAGAAAAAAACTCAATTAACCTACCAACTACTCAACATAATAACATGTTTTAACGCCACACAAGTATCTTGAGGCAAATCCACGGATTCCTTTATTTAGACTAACTTTTAGTAGGTCCATTCTCATTGATTACCTATCATTTAACCCTTTGTTCCAGATACCCTTTATGCCCTAATGTTGGCTATCCCTTAGCACCTTAGCATACCAGCATGTTACCTCAATTAGCACTACAATTAAGCTATCCTATAGACCGTGTCTGGTTAGGACCCTTATCCTAACATTACTTCCCCTTTATCCTTCTACTGGACTAGAACTTGTTTTTGGATATGATGACATTTACAATGCTTGTGTGAAAATACAAGATAAAATTCAAAGTTTCATTTTGGCTCATGAGGTTGAACTAATAGTTCAATTGACTTACATGAAAGACTAGATGGACTCTACTTGAGGATGGTAGATCTAACTTGTATACAACTTTACCAACATGTTTAAGGATTGTAAATGGGCAACGATACGTTATAGATAACTTAGGAAGCAATCCAAACTTTAGACTTCTTTAATGTTCTGGAACTTGTACATAGAGCTTATTATCTTATTTAAAAGTGACCACATGTCTATGCTCATTTGTATGTTTCTTATAGTGTTCTTGAGATTCCTCTACATTCAAGTGTGTCAACTTTTGGCATATCAAAACAATCTTGAAGAAAGTTCTTTACATGTCAAATTTCTCATTTGTAAGAAAATTTAAGATGGGTTGATAATATTTCCAATTAGATTTTTTTTTGCTTATATATGCTTGCAGCATATCTTTTAGAATTGGGTTTACTTGCTCAGTTTGCCCATCCATTTGAGGGTGATTGGTAATACTTAGATTGAGCATTGTATCTAACCTAGCTCACCAAAAAGGCTATTAAACTTTTGAGACCTTTCCACTTGTCATTATGAATTTCTAATGGATGCAAAAGCTCACATGCTTTCATGTGCTCAGCTTTGTTCACTTGACACTTTTTGTATTCAATAACATATTATTCTATATTTTTATGCATTCCATACCAATGAAAGTGTCAAAGTATATGTGAATAGGTCTTTCTTATCCCAAGATGATATACACTAGGACTATCATGATACATAAAGAATATGGTGCCATGTGTATAACTACTAGGGTATTCAACCCTTGTGAAGCAAGGATCCATCATTGATGGATGGTAAAGTCCTTCCATCAATTGAGCTCATCACTTGTAATAGAGGAGCCATGTGTTGAATTCACATCTTGTGCATGGATTTGTAAGGGATCCCTTATTTTAACCACATTCCACACCTTTGGATAAGACTAGTCATGCTCACCTTTGCATTAGGACTATCATGACACTCATGAAGAATCTAATGCCATATGTTTATGAGTCCTAAGGTACATAGACATATAAGAGAGGAGCCTTGTGTGGAATTCTTGTCATGCTTCAGCCGATAGCTAGGATAAGCCAATAGCTACTTTAAGTTTATCAATATTGCATTGTTATTCTTCACCCCAAGAGAAAGTGCAACCTTGAGCTTTCAAGTGGTTTGTCATATGAATAACTATCTTAGCATAATATTTGATGAATTTATAGTAAAGTCCTACCAAACCAATGAATATATATAACTCCTAGATTTGTAGGATGAGTCCATGGTAAGATAGTTTAGACCTTGTCTAGATCCATCCTAATACATTCTTCAAATATTATACGGTCAAGATGTTGAATTTCTATCTTGAAATTCACATTTATTTTCCTTTGCATAGAATTATGCTTATTAAGCAAGTCAAAGACTAAGCAAAGGTGTTCCCAATTACCTTCTTCAGAACAACTATAAATAATAATATCATCACGAAAAAAAAACAAAAATTTCGAGACATGGATGTAAGATACTATCCATGAGTGTCATGAATGTGGCAAAAGCATTAGTTAGATCTAAGTACATAAGCAAAAACTTATAATGGTTGAAACATGTTTGAAATATTGTTTAAGCACATCCTCTTTGCATATTCAAACTTAATGGTACCCAGACCTCAAGTCAATATTGGTGAAGTATCATTCTCCTTGAAGTTGATTAAACAACTCATCAACATGAGGAAGTGGATACTTATTCTTTACATGTTCCCATTTAGACCATGATAGTCTATGCATATATGCATGGACCTATCCTTGTTCTTCACGTGAACAATATTGATGAAACTTATGGAGAAGGATGGGGTTGAATAAATTCTCATTGAAGATAACCAATTAATTCCTTCTCCATTTTGATAACTTCACTAACTCGATAAGGTGGTCAATTAATGGGTCTACTATGTGGTAGTTGAAGTGGGAGCTCACGCTCAACTGCCAAGATCTATGGACCACTTATTGTTTCAAGTGTTTCAAGCGAGCTCTAATGACTATCTCTTATCTAGCTGATGCACTTCCAATCCTATGAGTGTAGTGAGCTTACCTTGATGCCCAAATGAGTAGCCTCCTTCCTCAAGCACTTTGGTAGCTCCATGATGCGTGATGAGAGCTCAAGCAAGCTCAACCTTCTACCTTCAAGCACCAATCCCCTATTTTACATGATCAAGCGTCTTGCCAAGGTCCTATTTTCCTATTCCCTTTTATTTACCTTATCCCTTCACCTATCCCCATCTAGATTTTGCAATTTGCACAAGAGGGAGCTTGGCACTCTTTTACAAAATAATAGGGGTATCTTTCATTTAAAAATGCATCTTCCATCTTTTGCATTTTTTTGAGGTTGCCTTTGTGACTTTCGACTTTTCTCCTTCTTGTTGACTTCATTGGGTTCGTATTTTGGAATTTTCATGGATTTATTTTTGCTTTTTTTTTTTCTTGTCATGCACTGGGGTTAACATTACCCCCCTCCTAGTCAAGTGCCAATCCCATGGCACTTGCATGTCTTTGTTGATGAGGGCTTGGTGAGTTAAAGGGTGGTCGTGTGGGTCAATGATGGGGCCTTGTGGGGATTGGTCATGGAAGAGAAGCTTATCGAATGATGGATGTGGTGGAAGGTGAGGGTATGCTGAGTGGATGATAAGGCCTCCGAGGTTGATGGTTAGTCACCTTCGTCTTTACCTAAAGGAAAAAGAAAAGTGCGCTGCCTATAGGGGGTTTATCTACCTTACCGTGCGAGGTGCTAGTGGAACTCGGAGCTGGGTTGACCCACATGCAAACTACAAACCACATGCAAGCTTGGGTGTTGTCCCACACTTGAGGACCCAATTTGTGCATAAGGGATGTGCGATGGGTGAAGCTTAGGGAGATAGGTGAGTGTTACCTCCCTAGGTATGTCTTGCCCTTGATGTGCCCTAAGCTTGAAGTGGGGAATCAAAAAGGGGCTAGAGGGTTAGGGATAGAGCTCCGGATGTACCTAATTTGAGGACCCCTAGGTGCAGTGACTATGGCACTCATGTAGTGAGTTTCTTGCTTTCTCTGGTGATTTTTCTTTTCCTTTTTTTTTTCTCTTTTCTTTTTCCTTTATCTTGTCTTTTCTTTTCTTTTCTGTTTTGAAAGTAACGAAGAACTAATCTTCGTTATCATGGTCATGAGAAGAAGTTGGGGGCTTAAGGGACTTGCTAAGGAAGCCTTTTCCCTACATATATCCTTTTAGGTTCATTCTAACGTCGTGGAGAGGAGTTGTGGACAAAAATGGGTGGTTGCACCTAGTGAAGCGATTATCGTTCATGTTCTCTAAGAAGGCCATGCAAAAGGATGGTAAGAGGGCAACTCGCATCATCAACCTAGCCATAGCACATCTATCTATGCCAGCATTAAGATTAAAAAAAATAGGGGCGAGAGGCAGTATTCTTGTGGTGTAGGATCTTGTTTAAGTAGTGCCCTAAGTAATCTAAGATAGTTACACATAGTGATAAAGGCGGGATCTGGGCAAGAAGAGAACTCATTAAGAAAATGGGCAATTGAGTCCCGTAGGTCATTCTTGGAGAAGGTTAGGGCATCCTCCAGCTTGTTGGCATTTATTGTATATTTTTGAGAAATCATATGTGCCATGGAATGTCAGGGTTGAAGTCCACCCCTTCCCTTCTCGGATATGGCATGTATGTGGAGTTGTTTCTCTCGAAATGGTAGTGTATTGTAAAATGACATCCAGGCATCCATGTTGCCATTGCAGATTCTCCTCCTCCACTTTGGTTGGGACTCGTAGCCTTTTACTACCTTGGGCATCTCCATGACTTTGTTTTCCTAGGAATTAGGTGTTTCCATTCCCCACTGCGTTGGATTCTTCTCCCTCTCTTGGTTCCACCTATACCAAGCCTTCCTCCAATGCTTATCACCTTCTCCACCACTTTGGTTGATAGTACTCTACATAGTGTAGAGGGGAATTTAAAAGTGAAGTTGAAGGGCTGGTAGCCCTTCTCTTTCTGCTCCCATACTATGAGCTCCGCATTCCAATTCACTAGAAAACAATCTTCTCATGGTAGAATGCGCACTTCTGGGGCTATTATTGGTTGGGATTTTAATCTTCTCCTTGCCTACTCCAACATCCTCATTCTCTTCTTCTTGATTTCTCCTTTTCTCTTGGTAATGGTGTCCACCTCTTGCTGTGTTTTTGGTCATGGAGAGGGAGTTTGCGGGACTAGCTCCTCGTTCGGCTGCCCCACTTCAAATTCTAGTCCTGCTTCTAGAAGTGGCCTTTGCATTTCATCTTTCTCTCCTGAGCTCTTGTGGTTCTCCTTCCTTGAAGCCTAGTAGGTCCACATCTTGGATCATTAGCCCTGCCCTTAGCAAATAATTTCTTGTTGGCTTAGTTTGGTCTCTTCCCCTTGCAGTTGAGCACACAGCCCATGCCTTATGGCTCTGTGGGTGATCTCCAGCTTTTTCTTTGGTGTCTCAATGGCCTCCTCCTCTTCTGATTGTGTGACATCTAGGATAGTGCTGAGGAAGGCACGTTGTTGGCCTTCCAATCTTATCTGTCTGGCCTTTGCCCTACTTTTTGCTAACACTCTGTTCCCCTTTGCAAGGTTCAGGAAGGTCACCAGGTTTTTTAGTCTCCTTTCACTCCTTATTATCCATTCTTTGGCTCTTTGTTTCATTTCCTCTAAGCTTTCATTCTAACTATCATTGGTTCTTGCTCTTTCCACTTTTTGGTTATTTTCTCCTTCTTTTTCTCAAAGCATTCAATCTCTCTCTCTAATCTCCCTTGCTCTTCCATCACAACCTACTTTTCATTTCATCTATTTGTCTTTGATGCTCTTCTTCTTTCTTGAGCTTTCTCTACTTCTTCTGCTATGAGCTGATCCATGGCTTCTTGGATTCTGTCCATCCACATTGTCAGCTCTTCATTTTGCACAATGAGGAGTTTGTACTATCTTTGTAGGCCGATTAGTTCATGATGCTCTTCCTTAAGCCTTTCTCGCCACTTATCTTCTTCCTCTCTTCTCCTTCTTTTGCCTTGAGCTCTGCCTTCAGCTCACTTATCTCTTTTTGATAGCAAGACACTTGCTGAGTTCTCTTGAGTTGGTAGGCTATTAGTGTTTCCTTCTCAGCCTCCAACTCGGCTACTACTATCTTCTTATCCTCTGCTTTCTCTATCTCTAAGAGAAGCTCTTTGATGTATTCATCATGGCCTATGGAAGGCAGCACGATGGTGGGGATGGAAGTGGTAGAGGCCTCTATCTTTTGCCTTTTGGAGTCTTGTCTCGATTCAACATCTGTAGCAACCCATCTCTTAGTTCCAGTCACTCGAATTCCTGCACTTACATCCGAGGCTACCTCCTGTGCCTTGTCCAATAGGAACTGCGCATAGGTCATGACATTGCTAGCATCTACCTTGGGTGTAGTGCTTTGGGTAGTTGTGGTAGTTGGGGTAGTTTGGATGGGATTGGATGAAGAAAGCCCTTGCCCTTGCCTTCTGATTGGGGGTGGTATGATGTCCGGCACTTGGGCAATAGTTCTTGGGCCTTCTCCTCTAAAAGGGTTCATGGCAGCCAACTCCTCCCCCTTGGAGCATTGCTCTACCGACATGCGGATGGCCCTAGCCATGTCCTCATCTTCTTTCCTTCTAAGCTCTTCGGCCTCTTCATCTATCTTTCATTTTCTCTCCTCTTCGGCTCTCTTTTGGACTCCTTTTCTATCTTCTCCAATTCAACTTTTTCCTTCTTCCTCCTTTCTTTTTCAATCTTATTCGACTCTTTTTATGCCTTCAGCAAGTCAGCTTTTTCTTTCGTCCTTATCTCTTCTTCAGCCTTCTTTTGGGGAGTCTTCTTCTTCTACATGTTAGCCCCTCCTTGGCTAGACAGTGTCTCCTACTCGTCTTCCTCACTCACAGTTCTCTCGCTAGATTGTTCCTGCTCATGGAAAGGTGACCTGTTGGTTGTCTCTCCAACTTGTTCTTCACCTTGCACCTCTCTTATTGCCTCCTGGATGATGGCTGTTAATACCCCACCAAATCCTATGGTTGAGCCCTTAGAGGATGACTTCTTTCTTGCCTTGGAGGCCCAGGACTCTCCACCTACTAGTCTTCCACCTTTGGCCAATGCTTTTGCTGAGGTTTCAATTGTTTTTCGCATGAAGACGTTCAACTTCACTTCATCTAGGAATTTGGTTGCAATTCTTTCCAACATTGGTATGTTGATCCTCCTCATTAGTGTGTTGTACCTTTGACTAGAGAACAAGGCATGCACCATCTTCACTTGCAAGTGGACTTTTGGATTTGGGATATTGGTGAGGCTGATGCCATCATTGGTGTGGACCCGAATCTTGTCCATTCCTAGCATGTTATACACATCCCTTTTGGGCCGTCTCTCAACTTTGTTGGCCAAGACCAATGCTCTCTTCACCAACTCGGGGCTTGGCTCAACCTCCACCTGGCGGGTTTCCTCTCCTTGCCGCATAGTTATAGTGCCGCTGTTCTTGTTAAAGGTTCGAAGGAATTCTGTGCACTTGCCATAGTCCACTGCTTGCCCAACTTTCTCCACATACTTTTGCAAATTGCATTGTTCCATATTCTATTTTATGGCATGTTCTTCCATGGCTACATCTTCCAAGTTCAGGATGATGTGCCTGAACTTGAACTGGTTGAAGGCCCTTGTCTCTATTGATAGCCTATCCTTTGCTTGTTCCTCTTCCAAGAACGGAAGTTTGCTGCTTTTATCTTGACTTGCCATTGTGGGTCCCTGTCATAATACCATAGCTCACCATTAGTTTTCTTAAGATAATTCATTGAAGAATGATTGCGTGCTTATAGAAATATGAAATGCTTAAGTATATAAATAGAATTTTTATTTAAGTAATCCGCACAATCAAATAAAAATCCATGAAATTTTTCCTTAAAGTATGTTTTTTCAATTTTCCTTAAAGTATGTTTTTCCACCTTACCCACTCCCCCCTTGGAAATGAGAAGAATCCTTCCTAGGATTAGAGGTTGAAGGGTTAAGGGCAGTCAACTCACATTCACGGTGCTTTACTTTTACATAAGCTAAGTGTAGAATTGCAAGTTGTATTTCAAGTAGGCATGGCAGTCCATGTCAAAAGGTCGATTGTTGACGTGTGTTATGTAAGTTAGGACATTTGTTAGAAAGTCACGAGAGGTGATACGGCTAGCAATACGTAGTTCCTCCTTAGTCAGGATGTGGTCTAGGTAGGGATGGGCAAGTTCGTGATCATCTAAAGTCCTTGATTACGAGTGAGGACTAAGACTCTGAATGAGGTAGGAGCTGCATAAGTTGGATCATACTTTGAGGTTTTGATTACATGTCTTTGCTTAGCGTTGGTCATAATGTGGCTGCGCTCTTGTTCCCATTGGAGTCAGAGAGCATACCATTTACGCAAGAGTTTAGACTTAGTGTTGGTTAGGGCTTTTAACTCTTCAATTTATTGGGTCATGGGGCAGAGATCGTGTGTGTGTCATAAGATGTGATGAGTCGTTGTTTGCGCACTTGCTTGCGATAGATTTTGTTGTCGATTAACTATTCAACTACCATGGAAGCCTTAAGAAATACGAATTCAGATTCACTTTCGTTTGCTAAAGACCCTTTTAAAAGACCTAAGTCTAATCGGTCATAGCTTTTAGCAAGCATGGAAAATGTAGCATCTAAGCATCAAATGCAAGTGACCAAGTCATCCCCCATATTCTTAGTTAAGTCCGAGGCCAAAAATCACTACTCATAAGAGGGTTTAAGGCTTGCAGGAGGTTGGGGTTTGACTGAACTAGATAGCTTTGCACAACTGATGTTTGTGGCTTCTGTGGATCCAAAGGGGTTGGTTTAGATTCTTATGTGATATACGTGGTTTGTGATTTTGTTGTTGTGCTGCTAGATGCTTGTGAGGCTCTTGGAACGCTAGTAGTGCTAGGTTGAGGTGGTTTGGAGGCAACAAGCTGTGTGTTCGATTGATAGACTTGTTGAGGCCCTGCAGACTTAGTGGGTTTGGGTTCTATGGGCTTTGCAGCTTGAATCTTTTGTGGCTTTAGCTCCTTAACTATTGTGCTACCCTATTTAGACAAGTTCGAGAGTTACGCTTGAGTAATGCCCTTAGCAATCTTGGCTTTTAGGCACCCATATCTAAGTATTGCCCTCATAATAGCCTTGTGCTTGCAATAGGGTTTTGGGAATCCATCACGGCTTTTGACTGTGCATCAATGCGTGTAGTACCTTTTTTGCCTTCTACGTCTTGAGTATGAGTTTCTAGCATTACGAGATTGTGTCTCTTATTTCTAGGTGGTGGTCCTCAGTGTTTAGGTACCCATTTGAATTTGGGCTCATTGGTTTTGGTTGCACTCTTGGTTGCATGCTGATGTTGAGGCTTGGTGGGTTGTGACAAGTCGCGACCCCCCTCCTTAGACTTGGTTGTAGGTTTCTCTATTATTGGTGGCTTTGCAGGCTGCTTTCGTGTGGCTGTGTTGCCCTTGCTGAAAGTTGTCACTATGCATACATTGCCGATGGCAAGGTGAATGCACTATGACTCGTAATCAACATTGCAATGTGTTTGCTTCTTAAATGTATGTCCTAATAGTGATTCATTATCGGCATCCTTTATATTTGGCAACACATAAAAGACCGTGGGTATGCTCTCAGACTCAATAGAGACTATGACTTTGTATTTTCCCAAAAGTGCGTATGATTGATCCCCAAATGGGTTGAGTTCAGCATTCATGGGTTGTAGTTGCGGTTGACCAATTAGAGTCTATTGGGGGTAAAGGCGCCTCCACCTAGCCGCCCATGTATTACTACACTGACAATACCCACCACTGCACACTGTAGGTGGGATGCACCCATCACAGTCATTTATTCTTTATTCTTTTAGTGACAGTTTGAATAAAGGAAGGCCCGGCCACACATTGTGGTTGTTGGAGTTCCCACTTTTGAGTCTCTCTCTCTCTTGGCTCTTGCTCTCCATCCGCCATAGCTCTCACCGCCAAGTTTCTTCCTCCTGGGTTTCACTTCCCTTTCAACTGGTATCAGAAAAAAGGCATTGGATCTTGCTCGGCATTCTCTTCAGCCCGGATTTGAAGAGATTCAACCCGAGCTTCAATGGCAGCCATGGCACCTTCATTTGCAGGTATGTTTTGATCTCCCACCTTCTCCATGAGCTTCCAGACCTTCATCAGTTTCTTCCTGGGCTGCATTGGAGACCCCTCGACATTGCCAAGTGCCCTTGAGGCCTGTTGAAGACCCCCCAACCCCTAGGAACAGCTAGCACAATTTTTGATGCATTTTTAGGGGGCTGGGCTGACCTGCTCCCGGCATTTCCCTGCTCTTCCTCGGCTTCTCAGCACTCTTGGTAACCTTCCTAACCATTGCTTTACTCCGTAGCATTAGTATTTGGCTCCCTATGATCAATTCGAGTGCTTCCCCCTTTAGCCCTTTGCTGTATACACAGTCCCAGGATTGTCAAAACTAGGCATCACTTGACATTCAATGTTTGATGCTTCTTGGCATTGCCCATTTGATGCCTATTGATGCTCGGTGATGCCCGGATGTTATGGATGCTATGTCTATGCTTTGGGACTGATTTGGAGCAGATCTGAGCACTGTTTGAGCTTCATTTAATAGTAAATTGCTTGTTGTAATATAGTGGATTGAAGCTCATTTACTTGGTGTATGCATTGGTTCATGGATATGGGGTGCTTACTTGAGGTTTGAATGATCATACTGATGTATTTGGAGGTTATCAAATGCTTCTTCTTGTTTCCAGAATGCTTTTGAGCTTGGAATAGGCTCCGCCTTGGTCATCATTCACTGGCATTTGGCTTCAGTTGGCATGCTTTGGACCGGTTTATGCCTATTGTCACTGCTTGACATTTAGGCTTCTTGCATTTATGCTTTGGTCAGATATGGATGCCACTTGGTTTGCCCATGCTTGACCGTCACTTGGAGCTTCATCTTCACATGTATTTGAGCATTTTGGACCTACTTGACATTACATTTGGTTATCAGTTACATGCTCTTTGAATGCTTTCAGGCTTATGCTTTACGGGTCTGAGATAGCTTGGGATTTATGCTCCGAATGTACCCTATTGGGATTTGGCATGTCTGATGTTATGTATTTGATGTGTTAGAGCATTGCTTTCTCTCTTTGCATCTAACTTCACTTCCAGTGGGAGCCTCTTGGTATATCTGGATGTACACAAAGTCTTATTTACAAATAAGCTTGAGCTTGTGGGATAGTTACATACATTTGCTCTCTTGAGAGCTTTATGTCTGTAGGTTGTCTATAGTGGGCTGATTTGATACACCTACTAGGACATGCACCTATCTCTATCACAGGTTTGTCAGTTTTGTATGCATCTTGGATGGTTATGTATTGAGCTTCTTGCTCTTTCAGTTGTGCTTGTGTTTGGTCTCTTCTCTTACCCCAAGACCCATTACATGCATGACTTTTAGACCTATGATATGTCTCTTGCCTGACAGGTGATTGGTTTGACAATTCTTGGTACCTTCTTGCCCTTGGAAACTGACTGTTGGATGTATCTTGCTATTTGGAAGTTGCAGTGACATATATATAAGTGATTGCTTCATTTTGGGATAGTTTTACATACTGCTGTCATTTATTACAACAAGTTGAAATCTACAAATTTTGAGCACTTCTATGAGGGTAATGCTTACTATTTGATGTTATCTTGGTCATATTTGGTGGACAGGTGCTTCTCTTGGTGAAATCCACCCTTTCAGCCAATTTTAGCAATGGTTTTAGTGCATTTTTTGCTAATTTCAGCAACCTAAAATTTTACTTTTTTGCTTTGATTTGGGACAGTATGGTTGGTCATCTGAAAGATACAACTCTCTTAACATTGCCAAGTTGGATGGTACTAACTATGGGTATTAGAAGTCCCAAATGTGGCAGGTTTTGGTGCAAAAATTACAGATTAAACCCTTGTGTTTCAAGGGTGTTAAACCTGAGGACATGGATGATGTTTGGATGGAAGTTGATGAGCTATACAAGTCTACCATTATCTTGTCACTCTCAGAAGAGGTCCATCATAATGTTGTTGAAGATGAGAATCAGAGTGCATGGGATTTATGGGAGAAGATTCAGGATCTCTATATGCAGCAAAGTCATGCGCCATAGATATATTGGCTAAAGCAGTTAGTGGACCTTCGCATGAAGGAGGGGACCTCCTTTCATCTCATTTTAGTCAATTTCATGCTATCATGAAGAGTCTATTGTCACAAGGTATTGAGTTCAAAGAGAACTTGCACCCGTTGTTTCTGCTTGGTACCTTGCCCAAATCATGGGATATATTTCGTACTGCCATATGCACGAACAAGCTTGATGGGCTAAAAATCAAAGATGTTGAGAGTGCTTTATTGATTGAGGAAATCGACAGGAGAAACAATGATGCTTCCCGCTCTTCACATGCATTACCGTTAGAGGTGGGAGATATGGCAGACATGATAATGATCATAAGGGCAGGGACTCTCAGAAGTCCAGGTTCAAAACACGTGGTCGCAATAAATCCCGTGGACGAAAGTCTGATCTTACTTGTCATTATTATGGGAAAGCATGACATATTAGGCCACAATGCCATAAAATGCGCGATGACAAGCATAGGAAAAGGGGAAAAAAGTGCAAGAAAAGTCTTCTGAGCGTAGTATTATACTTGCAAAGTCTAGTGTGAAAATAGAAGAAGTTAATGTAATGCATGCTACTGATTCAGATGATTATTACATACTTGTAACTTCTTCATGCGATGCCTTACAGGCTGCTGAGATACATTCTATGTATGCACAATGCTAGCTCTTGGATTCGGGTGCGTCCTTTCATGTGATACCCTGTAGAGATTGGTTTCATACCTATCGTACCATGTCTGGTTCTGTGCGTCTTGGTGATGACAGATCTCTTGACATTATGGGCATTGGAGATGTTAGGTTGCAGTTTCCTTCTGGCATCTCTTTTGTTTTTCATGATGTATGCCATATACTTGCGTTGATTCGTAGCCTTATGTTAGTTGGATAGCTTGATGATGCAGGGTATTTTTTATCTTTTGGAGACTCTGCATGGAAGATTACTCATGGCAAGCTTGTACTTGCAAGAGTTAGAAGTCTGGTAGCCTCTATTTCTTACTTGTATCTGGAGCTACATTGGATCATGTTTTGTCTGTGGGTTCTATTCCCCATGCATCCTTTTGGTATGCTCATTTGGGACATATGTCTCTTAAAGGAATGAAAATTCTCTGTGCTTTGCAGTATCTTGCACCTTTTAACTCTTTGCATTTTGATTCTTGTGATCATTGTTTGTATGGTAGGCATACTAGAAATACACATAAAAAGTCTGGTAAGAAACACATGGGTGAGCCCGTGGCTCTTGTGCACTCAGATGTATGTGGGCCCATGCCCTGTGTTAACCTCGAATCGAAATGGTGGGAAAATGAAGGAAAAAGTGGAGAAAGAATGGAAAAAGAGCAAAGGCATAGAGGCGGCCTCTAAAACTAAACTGAGGCAAAAAGAGCAATTTTAAAGGAAAGGCACCTCAAAAACTCTAAAAACTCTTGTAAAAGAGAGCCAGGATCCCTCCTGTGCCACTAATAAAAGAATAGACGGGTATAGGCTTAGAGCATGAAGCAAGAAGAGGGAATTAGAAAAAGGGACATTGCCACAATGGCCAGTCATGTAAAAAGGGATGGGCGTCCATGGGGGTTTTAGGGTTTGTATATATAAAGTTCAAAAAGTGAATGGAAGCTCATTCTTTGGTGTGTGGCTAACAAGAGTCCTCTCTTCTTCTCTTCTTCTCTTCATCTTGCTTGTGTGTGTGCTCTTGAGGGAGGGAGTGAGTGAGTGTGTGGGAGTGAGGGATCAAGATGGTGAAGCTCTTCACCATCTCCTCTTCTCTCTTCTTCTCTCTTCTCTTCTCTTCTCTTGCCTTGCACATGGCTATGGTGGATGGAGCTTGGAGATGGAGGAGGCTTGAGGATGCTTGAGCTAGCATCTAGGATCGTAGAGCTACCGACTTGTGTGACGGAGGAGGCAACTCATTTTAGCATCAAGGTGAGCTCACTACATCCCGAGAGGATCGACGACGCATCGGCTAGGTCAGAGATAGCCATGAGAGCTCACTTAGAATACTTGAAGCAATAGGACGACCGTGGGTCTTGGCTGTTGAGCAAAAGCTCCCATACTTTGATTCTATTGTTGCTGGGACCAACGGATTCAAGCTTGAGCACTCGCGCGCCTCATATCGAGCATCAAAGTAAGGAATTCATTCCCGAACCGAAGCTTGAGGTAAGTAGGAAGTTTGGGTTTTTGATCTTCGAAACAAGTAAGTATTTTGGGTTAATTTGTTGGTTTGATGATTGGAAAAGATGGCGAAATCATTTCAATTTTTTGCCTTCGACCGTTGTTGCATTTAGGAAAATGTATAGGAAAAGCGTAGGGTTTGCTGCTGTAAAATAGGGCACAAGTCATGCAAAAATGGGAAAAAAGAATGCTTGGGATGTTAATGTCAGCAAGTGAGTGACTGGTGACATAAAACCTTACCCGGGAAGGGATTTAAGAGCCAAGAGGACAAGGAAGAGCTCATTTCATGCCTTGACATTGAGAGAGAGTGACAGAGAGCGAGAGTGTATTTCTAGCATTGATTCAATTCGATCTTGCCATTGGAGAGTTCTTCGCACGATTCAGGTACATCAGGACCTCCTTGCTATGTGTTTGTTGTGATCTGGAAGGTGGTGTGCTTGGTGGTTGTGTGAATCGTTAGATTCGATGAAATCATCCCCGATGCGGCCGTCGTCGCGCATGGCTCAGCCCGGCATAGAATTGGCCCTTGGATCACTCGGCCATTCGACCCTTGGACCATTTAGCCCTTGGCCAACTACACTCGGATGCCTTTCACTTGGCGCGTCTGAGTGAAGCATTCGGACCAACTTTAAAATTCAGCCCTGTCGACTCGACCCACTTGACTCGGCCCACTCGGTCCTCGGCTCATTCGAACCTGTCACTATTCGGCCCTCGGCCCATCCGAGTGAATCCACTCAACCCACAATTCCATTCGGCCCTCGGCCTGCCCAAGTGACACACTAGGCCCCTGCAACTTGGACGAGTTGACCCAAGTCAGGATGTTTCCAAATTCTCTGGTCGTATAAACCTTTATGAGTACCCCCCAAGATGGGAACTCGATTCTGGCGTAGGGAATAGGAAAATTTGTAGGATACGGTCACCTAGCAGCTTGAGTAGGCTATTGCTAGACCCAAAGTCCTAGCGACAACTAGCTGAGCCAAAGATCGCGAATAACCCTAAAACGGGCAAGATAATGCAGTGAGAAACCCTAAAAATGGACAAGATGGCCAGACGTGGGTCAACAAGCCTATTAGGCCTAAAATAAAGTGAGAGAGTGCGTAAGCCGCTTAGACACTTGTTTTCTGCACTCACCCTGAATTTTCCCACTTGAAGTACACTTAAGGACAATTGAAAGCCTGATTGAGCACAAGTGCATAGGAAAGAATACACACATATTGAGTAGAGGTAAATTGAGGATTGGATGCAATAAGTCAAGGAACTCACTCAAATAAACACCCCAAGGAACCCATCAATAGGAGAAGATTCCAAGACATAGACAGGCAACCAAAGCACAGAGTAGGACCAAGCAAGCTAGAGAAGTGGATCTGACCAACTTATTCAACCTGATCGACAACTTGGTGGAGCACGAGAACGTGATCATGTCAGAGGAAAGTTCAAACCGCAAGCCGAACAAGGAACTTGACTTAGGAGTTTTTCCAGAGGTGATTCAGCAGCTGGTAAGCAACTACGATGCACATGCTCGATATGAGCACCACGGCAGAATAACAGAAGCCATCATAACAAACTTGGAAGAGGAACGGAAGCTAGCCAATAAGGCACGGCAAGGCATAGTGAAATACAACCAAGACCAACATGCTAGGAGCTTAAGGCAGAACACAGAATTGCGCGAGGTATAGAGGGTGCTGAACCTGGCAGGTGGAAATCAAACCAATCACAAGAGAGCCCTGGAAGGAGACTTGACATTGAGTGAGCTTCTTATGAAGTAATTGCTCGACAACACAGCAGCAGAGCAGAGTGCTGCAGCACTAGTGACATCATTACTAATATGATTAGGAACAAACCAAGGCTCTAAGGACCAGTCTAAAATCCCAATTGTTGCAAAGCAACTCGACAAGTACCAACCCCATGAGACGATCCATATAGCTTCGTAGAGCAATTTGAGCAAGTCTGCAAGGCCAACGGCCTCATCAACTTGACTCAATGCTCTCAAGCATTTGGGCTTTGCTTAGGCGACAATGGTAGGACTTGGTACATGAGTCTAGATGCTAGAGAACGAGCGGACTTTAATGGCCTCAAAAACCTCTTCATCAAGAGATTCTCTGAGCCCGGATACTCTGACAAATTGCTAGCAAGACTGATGAATGTCAAGCAGAAAGAGAAAGAGGACATTCACGACTATGTCACCCATGTGAGAAGCCTCTTCAAGAGAATCCCCATGGGCGAATGACCTACCGAAAGAGCGGTGTCCACTGTATTTATCAGTGGAATACGGAGTGAGGAGCTATATAAGGCCTTGGTAGGAAACTCAAGCTTGTAAGGAGACTCGATAGCTAGGGTGTTTGAAGAGGCCATTCGAGTGGACGACTAGCTAAAAGAGCGGAGCTCCAAGAGCTCAAATTTAGAAGAGAGAGCGTCAGCTTCTAGTGAATAATCCAGTCCAACAGCCCAGGACAAAGGGAAAGCCACTGAGACAAACCAAGACTTGACAGAGGTAAAAATCGAGATAGCTAAATTGCAGAATATGTTGAGATGACCAATGCACCAACACGTCCAATGCATGTACTGTGGCGGAAACCACTTGTCGACCGAGTGTCAAGACCCTAGGTTATGACCTTGCACTAATTGTGGTAGATTTGGTCACGACATTGCACATTTTAGATTACCAAGAAGACTCTCGTACTCAAACCGTACGACTAGCCATATCTAGCAAGCAAACCCCAACAATTCTTCGGAAGGGGGGCCCCATTGGCCCTTCTTGCGCTCAACGATGTTAAACCATCTATTCCTAGAATGGACATAAACCCTATAGGCATACCTAGACCACTTGGTCCCTACATGACTCATCCACCAACTGACACTCTAGTCCACTATGAAATGAGGAAGAGACTTACATTACCCATATGTCTCACATGACGACGAGGGCAACGCAGTGCTTATGGACTATCGACCAGTATCGGTGATGGTGTTAGGAAGAGGCCGAGGTAGAGGCCTACGAGGGCAGACGCATGATCCAATAAACTTGCGGTCATCCAGGGCACGTCTCATCACATTGTCTTGAAAGGGAGCAACCAAATAGAGACAAGGAAAACCTAAGGTGCCCAGAGTGCAGAATCACTCGCCTATTCATTAACTATCCCAAGCGAAAATGATCCTCAAGTTTAGCCAACATGCCATCTGTCCCATTGGGGCTATTCGGCGTTGAGAACCTCGATGGGGAGGCCACACCTATCCCATTGCGTGTCATGACTCGAGCATAGACAAAGCAGGCTGGTATATCATTGCTAGGTCTAAGCAACCTCGAAGCAGCCCTCGATCGGGAAGAAGAGCCATAGACGGAGAAAGAAGAAACCCGAAGCTAAGATCACGCTGAAAAGTGAGACTACCACTACTCTGCCTATGGGAAAGAAAGTCACTGATGCGGAGGCAGAAACCTCAGCTCCTAAGACGACCGAAAAGGGAAGTGCTAGGGTAGGGGAGTTCTCGTATTTGAAGCGCTGACTAGAGGCTATCGAGAGAGTGAATGAATGGGTAAGAGAGGCCCAAGAGCACCTAAAAGATGCTGAGCCCATCCTAGAGGACGAGATCGAAGATCTATCCAGCATAAGCACGCCAATCTCACCCCCTCGACTGAAAGCAAGAGATGCAACTGCGCCGCAAGCAGTACCGCTTAGGCAAAGCCTTGATGCTACAGACCAGCAAATCAGTCACAGCCATTGGCCAGGATAATCCGGAATAGGAGAGAGACGAGTGGCCAATGACCTCCTTACCACATTGGCGACCACCCATGTGACGCTAAGCTTGGGAGACCTGCTTAGGCAGCATTCCACCCTATGGTAAGACCTAAAGTAGTGGGTTGAAGGATCACGAGAGCAAGTTGTCGCAGACCTGCACAACCATGATGCAGAGACCCAAATACCAAGCCTGACACTGCACTTTATGCCTAATTCCTTGCATGTTAATGCTTTCTGGGAAGGCATTGAGACACATATGGTCTTACGTGTCTTGGCCCTAGGCAACACAACTAGAAAGGGGATTGTAGACACAGGAGCGGGGGTTAGTGTACCGAGCCACACAATGCTTCAGACATAGGGAAACCTGCTTGTGGAGACCGCCAGGTTTAATGTCACACTAGCAAACGACATGAGAGTGAAACCATTTGGGGTACTTAAAAATTGGCCGGTGAAGATCACAGGCATCCAGTTCTCAGTTGACTTTATAGTCATGAAGGGAGTGGACTACGATACCCTATTAGGCCGACCCTGGATGCGCAATGCCAGAGTCATCGAAGATTGGGGTAACGGCTTAATCTTCCTTGGTAATGGAACGGAAGCTGTGAGGGTAGAGATGGACACATGGAAAACCTCACGAGTCGACTTGGATGGCATCTCTTCGATGCTTAAAGGTAACGCTCAGGTCAAGAAGTCCTATGGGCCCTTGACCAAGTATATCCCATGCTCGAAGGATGAGCGAGATTGGATGCATGTCCTTGCTACGATCAACTTGCCATTCTCAGATCATGAGGCATACGAGCAATCCATCAAGACAGTTGGCAAGACAAAAGACACACCCTCCATACTAGTCCGCATGATGGCAGGAACCCTTTGTGGGTGACCTAAGCCTGCCATAGTCCAAGTGCCAATTAACAAGAAGGAACTCTAAGAGATTCTGAAGTATTTGACTGGTATGCTAGCTGGCAATCCAGTAGCAAACTTCATGCCACTCCAAGACTTGCTAGACAAACCAAGGTGGCAATGGACCAGGATGCATGACTTAAACCTCATGTACAATTGGGCCCTAGTCTCTGACCAGAGACAAGAGATATGCCAAAGCCTAGGAGATGATGAGTAGTCAGACGAAGATGATTCCAATGACGAGTATGAAGACTGTCATTCTTTTAGTGATGAAAGTAAGGGTGAGATAGACACGATGGAATATGACACTAAGGGATGAGAAATAGAATAGATACGAGCAGTCTCCAAGGCATAGAAAAAGGGTGTCTTTAGGATGGAACGAGGGGTCATGCACATGGATTGTGACCGTGCATGGTTGGAACACACAGGATCCATAGATTTTGAACAAGCACGCCTAACCCAACCAGGTACGACACCAGTGCTTAGAACAGAGTCACCCTCTAAGCTGTGACCGCCAGGAGAAACCACCTCTTCTAGCAAAAACGGTGAGTTTTTGTCGAGCCAGAAATGAGCTCAAATAGCGACTCGGAGATACCTAGACCATCCAAGACCAGACGTACCAAGAGGGACCTACCTGTCCACTTGAGGCATAGAATGGTTGAAGGAAGATAGGGCAAAATAGCCTAGGGATGCACAAATGGAAGAGCGAAGAAAGCCGTAGGATCTCCCGAGGAGATTTACGAAGTTCAAGAAGGGTGACAGGGTAGTAATCCTGTTGGGTGCCAAACGCCAAGGGCAAACGAGTGAACCCATCAACGGACTAGCCAATGTCAAGGAGGTGAACCTAGCACATGAAGGGGAGACACCTCGACCGGTCTTAATTGCCGATGACTTGACTGAGGGAGAGGAGACGAGTCTTGTTGCTCTCTTGCGAGAGTACATAGACGTGTTCGCTTGGTCCCTGGAGGAGCTTTAGAGGGTGGATCCGAGTGTGGTGACTCATAACATACCCATGACGCTAGACTCAACACCGTCAAGCAACGATCGTACCCGATGAATCCAAAACACACTCGTGTAGTCAAAGAGGAGTTTGAAAAGCTGATGAGAGCAGGATTCATTTACAAAATCGAGCACACAGACTGGGTGTCACCCATAGTCATAATGATGAAGAAGAATGGAAAGATTAGAGTGTGCATTAATTACAAGAAGGTGAACGCTGCCACTAAGAGAGACAACTACCCATTGTTGTACACCAAGCACATGCTCGGAAGAGTGGCAGGCAAAGAGGCCTACAGCTTCATGGACGGCTTCTCTAGATACAATTAGGTGCAAGTGCATCCTACCGACAAGCGTAAGACTACCTTCTCCACCGAGTGGGGCATCTTTGCTTACATGGTCATGCCCTTCGAGTTGACTAATGCCCCAGCCACCTTTCAACGCCTCATGTGCACCATATTTAAAGACATGCTTCGCAAGGAATTGGAGGTCTTCATGGATGACTTGTGTGTTCACTCGACCCGGTGAGAACACGTAAGCAAACTTCGTGCAGTCTTCGAGCGGTGCCACCTATATCTTCTCTCCCTGAACCCCTTAAAGTGCCAGTTCTAGGTGAAACATGGATGCATCCTAGGGCACGTGGTGTCAAAGAATAGCATTGCCACTGATTTCTCAAAAGTTAGGGTTATTGTTGATCTTCCGCCCCCAATCAACTATAAAGGAGCTCAATGCTTCTTAGGCAATACAGGATTCTATCGACGGTTTGTGCTGAACTATGCATTGATTGCCAACCTTTATACAAGCTGTCGATTGTCTTTGAATGGACCGAAGCATGTCAACGAGTGTACGAGGAATTGAAAAAGACTCTAACTACTGCACCGATCCTATGAGCCCTAGATTGGACCATTACCTTCCATGTACATATTGATGCTTTGAAATTCGCCATGGGGGTAGTACTGTGCCAACCTGGCGAACACAACCTCGACTATCTAGTGAGCTTTGCTAGCAGACAACTCACTGAGACCGAAATGAACTACTCAACAACTAAGAGAGAAGTCTTAGCCATGGTATTTGCTATAAAGAAGTTTCGGCATTATCTTTTGGCTACGCCCTTTACTTTCTTCGTGGACCATCAAGCCTTACTGTATCTAGTGAACAAACCCTGCTCTACAGGACACATAGCTGGATGGCTCCTTCTGCTTTTAGAATTTGACTTCTTCGTGGTTGTACGGAAGGGAAAACAACACTACATGGCTGATCACATGTCATGCATTCCCACGCGAGAGGCCGTTGGACAAGGCATTGCCGATGAATTTCCAGAAACCCATCTATTCAACCTTTCCAGTGAAAGAGATTTATTCAAGGCTGATCTAACACGATACTAAGCAGATGACATCATCCAAGTACTGGAGCACGAGCTACCTAAGCCACCAATAGAAAAGGCATGACTTAGGCGACTTATCCTCAAAATCCAACCCTATCAGTTGATAGCATGCCAACTATATAGGTTAGGGCAAGACTAATTACTGTGTAGATGCATATGCAAGCATGAGATGTATGATGTGCTCACAGAGGCGCATAGTGGGATTGTTGGATGACACTTTAGCCAAGACATGACAGCCCGCAAGGTGCTGCAGTCTCAACTATGGTAGTCCACACTTTTTCACAATGTAGCATGATTTGTCAAGCATTGTGACGAGTGTCAGCGGGCAAAGGTCCCGATTCACAAGGATCAAATGGAGTTAATCCCAATCATTGCACGACAACCCTTCGAAAAGTGGGGGATCGACTTCATAGGACCCATTAGTCATGCGGCATAGTGCTTGCAGGCCAAATATATCATTGTGGCCACCATGGACTACCTAATGAAATGGGCGGAAGTGAGAGCGACACGAAAGAATGATGCTAGAATGACTACCAAGTTCTTATGGGAACATGTGATCTCACGATTCGACTGCCCCATAGAAGTAGACAGTCAATGACCAGGGCATGCACTTGATCAATGAAGTGATTGCGCATCTTCTATCCACCTTCCTGATCATCCATCGAAAATCCTCTCCATACTACCCCCAGGAAAACAAACAGGCAGAATCCACAAATAAGACCCTTATAAATGTCTTGACCAAAGTAGTCTCTGCTTCACGCAACGACTGAGATAACAAGCTGATGGCAGCCTTGTGGGCTTACCATATAGCTTATAAAATGGCTGTTGGCCAGACTCCCTTTAGGCACACTGCAGGTGGCGGATGCCCATCATAGTCACTTATACTTTATTCTTTTAGTGACAGTTTGAATAAAGGAAGGCCCGGTCACACATTGTAGTTGTTGGAGTTCCCATTTTTGAGTCTCTCTCTCTCTTGGCTCTTGCTCTCCATCCGCCATAGCTCTTACCGTCGAGCTTCTTCCTCCTAGGTTCCACTTCCCTTTCAAAGTCTAATGATTGTGGGTCAAGATATTAAACTAGCTTCCTCATTGATCAAGGCATCGAAGGTATATGTCTGTTGGGTAGTGACACATTATGTGTAGGTAAGTAGGTGCTACTGCTTTCTCATCTTTGTCCTCAATCTTTGTGATTGTGGCAACTCATACGTTCATTGGGGACTCTAGCATTGGAGGCTCTCATGCGATGGATGCGTGGGAGGGTAGTACTTCTTTATGCATTTACCATTAAAGAAGCCTATGCCCTCTTCGTCTAGGGTCTCAAGATCTACATTGTCGGTTTGCCTGATGGTGCAGACTCTGAAAGGCCCTAATCCCCTAAGCTTCATCTTCTATTTATGGCCTTTCATTGAGTATAACAACACTAGGTCTCCCTGATTGTGTTAGATATGCTCAATGCCCCACCCTCATAAGGTGCCACCCCATTGATCCATGGTGCTCAAAGTTGTAAGGCCCCCATTATGAGGAGAAGCCATATGTGAGCCTAGATATTGGTTGAGTCCTAACTTGTATGTCAAATGAGGTCTATGTGACTGGATGGAAAAAAGGTGACCATTGTGGGTCTAATCTTTGGGTCACACAGAGTAGTTAAAGGTGGCAGCAACTCGAGGCACATTGCATCAAGTTGCAGGGTAGGGGAGTTATTAGGAATCCCTATCCCTCGGAGGGGGTCCAGGTGCAGTGCCCCTGGCCTGGACGATAAAGGGAATATTCCTTGGTCAACTAGTGGAGTCTCATATGGTAGGTCGGCCGGACTGACCTAACTGCCTTTGTGGGCTATAAAAGCTAAACCCCTTCACAGCCATCAATCATCTGTCTTTCACCGAGTCAGAGTTGTTCCAGCTAGCCTTAAGCTCTTCATCTATCTTCTATCTAGATTGCCATCTAAGCTTCACAGTGGAAGCGCACGTGTGGATCGAGCCATCTTTGTATCAGTTTTTTGGAGCTAAGGAAAATTTTTATTCTCCTCTTATTTATTATGTACTCTCTATCTCTTTCTCAGATTCTGTTTGCTGCACCATGTAATTTTTACATGGTATCAGAGGCCAGGGGCTCTAGGGATCGAAGAGTGCACAAGAGACAAAGGCTTCAACATAAAAAAAGGAACGGTGTCATCTTTCGGAAGCAGTTCTGGTGTATTAGGAATCGGTGTAGGAGGTGGTATTGGTATACCAGCTATTCAAACACTAAGGATTCATCCACCAACCTTTAGCGAAGGCAAGTTAGATGGTACAAACTATACCTTATGGAAGTTCACAATTACAACTATCCTTGATTCTTATGAGCTTTTGGAGCATGTGCTGGGGATTGACGTAGAACCATAGCCTACCCCCAACCCATGAAATTCTAGTGTGATGTTTCCTCCGAATGTAGATCTTCTATGAGCTTGGAAACAAAGAAATGCAGATGCATTGTGTGCCTTAGTTACAAGCTGTTTTGATAGTGTTTTGACTTTGCATACAACCAAAGCATTAGAGGCTTGGAATGTACTAAGGAGTTAGTATGAAACGCGAAACCAAACAAGGATTCAAAACTTGGAGAATCAACTAGCAGCAAAAAAGTTTGCTGAAGGAGAGATAGCTGAAGCATCTATCGCTCGGATTAAGAATCTGCGTGACTAGATGGCTGGCGTTGGGATACAAAAGACTAGCGACAAGGAGCTAGCTTGGAGGTGTCTTTAAATTTGTCCACAAAAGTTTGATGGACTAGTAACTGCCCTTAATACTCATGTGAGACCTCAAGCTTTGACTTTTGAGGAGTTTTGTGCATTATTGATGGAGGAGTTGAGGCTAAAAGCCTCAGAAGGAAGTAACAATGGAGATGTTGCATTCTCTGCCAATGCAAAAGGCAAAGGTGGTTCCTCCACCAAAAATGATGGTGATGAAAAGAAGAAGGGCAGTAAGAAGAAGTTTCAAGGAGAGTGCTTCTACTGTAATAAGAAATGACATGTAATCGCAGATTGTCGTGTCAAGAAGGCAGTTGAAAAGAATGATACCCTTAAAAGTAAAGGGAAAGAGACAATCAATACGATTGAAGTAGAGTTGGAGTTATTCATGGCGACCAGTGTGCTCCTCGGCTCAAGAAGAATCTACCACTAACTCATGGGTATTGGATAGTGGGTCTCATGTCACATGACGAACAAGAAAGGTATATACAGTTCTATGCAGCCTCTACAAGAATCCATCACTGTGACGGTTGGAAATGATGCAAAATGCCCTGCTGCGAGTACATGTACTATTTCTTTTGTTGCTAAAAATGGTGAAGTCAAAAAGCTTTTTGCTACCATAAGTGATCTTGGTCATGAAGTGAGGTTGAAGAAGACAGGCGCATAAATTCTCGACAGTGTTGGCAAAGTTGTTGGAAAAGGAGAAAGAAGGAACAACTTGTATGAGCTACGTGCTCTTACAGCCAATGTTGTTGGAGTGGGCACAAGTAAGCTTTGTCATGAAAGGTTTGGACACATTGGATTTGCAGTGTTGAAGGAGATGCACAAGCAAGGTATGGTTGCTCACCTACCTACATGACTGAATTGAAGGAACCATGTGAAGCTTGTATGATGGGCAAGCAACAGAGAAAGGCATTTCCACAGGAAAGCAAGAATAGAGCACATGCTCCTCTAGAGTTGGTGTATGCTGACTCATGTAGTAAGATACCTAACATGCCTTGGGGGGATCTTCTTATTTTATGTTGATTGTCGACGACTACAATAGGAAGATGTGGGTGTACTTCCATCATGATATGGCTCAAGCTTTTGGTAAGTTTAAAGAGTAGCTAAAACTTGTTGAGAATGAAACGTGGAAAAGTGTGAAGAAATTTAGAACAGATGGTGGTGGTGGGTTCAACTCAAAGGAGTTTGAAGACTTTTGTAAGAGCAAAGGGATCAAGCATCAATTGATGATGCCTCACACACCTTAGTAGAATGGTGTTGTGGAATGTAGGAATCGCACCATTGTGGAGTTGGCAAGATGCATGCTAAAGGGCAAGGTATTGCCTAACCATTTTTGGGTCGAAGGTGTTAATACTACAATCTACATTCTAAATCGGAGCTACACAAAGGCTCTCAAGGGTAAAACACCTCATGAGGCTTACATTGGTAAGAAACCATCTGTCTCACATTTCAGAATTTTTGAATGTGAATGTTATGCACATGTTCCAGATGAAAAGAGAAGCAAGTTAAAACCAAAATGCAAAGAATGTATCTTATTGGGTTATAGCGATGAGTAGAAGGCTTACAAATTATATGACCAAGAGGCAAAGAAGATCATTGCAAGGCTGTGATGTGGTGTTCAAGGAGCAACTGCATATAGTGGAGGAGGAGAAGGCAAGTTCTTCCACTTTATCATCAAGCGAAGAAGTAGTCCACTATGAACATGTCCCAAGAGCTGTCCTTATCCTTAAGGAGGAAGAAGCATCATCTTCAAATGAGGAGGAAAAAGTTCACCAACTTGACATCACCCCACCAGAAAAGCCATTGTCGCATTGGGTGAAGTAGCTCTATGACCACAATAATCCTATGCCTACATTTGTTGAGGAGAAGGTAGATGGGACCAAGGAGGTCTCACAGAATAGAGGAGCAAAGTAAGGCTTTTGCTCACATAGTCAATATGGTCTTGATGGCTAAGATTATGAGAGAAGTAGAGGAGCCAACTAACTTAGAAGAAGCACTTGCAGATCCAGTATCATGGAAGGTAGCTATGCAAGCCAAGTATGACAATATAATGAAGAATGACACTTGGGAGCTGGTGGATCAGCCATCAAAGTGGAAGGTTATTGGCACCAAGTGGATCTGGAAGGTAAAGTACAAGGATGATGGTACCTTAGAAAATTACAAAGCCAGACTCGTTGCCCAGGTATTTTCATAGGTTGAAGGGTTTGATTTTCAAGAGTGATTTGCCCCAATTGCTAGAATGACCATTATTTGCATAGTACTTGCAGTGGCCGCCCACAAGCAGTGGCCACTTTACCAAATGGATGTTAAGTTAGTGTTCTTAAATGGTGACCTCAAGGAGGAGGTGTATGTGGCTTAGCCACCAGGGTTTGAGGCCCCCCATTCTAAGAACAAAGTGTGTAAGCTAAAGAAGGCATTGTATTGGGCTGAAATAATCCCCTAGAGCATGGTACCAATAGATAGATAAGTTCTTTTTAAGCTTAAACTTCAAAATATGTGCCTTAGATGCTAACTTGTATGTTTACAAGGATGGTGAAAAGTTTGTAGTGATTTTCCTATATGTGGACGACCTTCTTATTACATGTGACTATGAAGATATGATCAACCAAATTGGAAAGGCTTTGAGTTCTGAGTTTGAAATGACAAACTTGGGCTTGCTACACTATTGTTTGGGGATTGAAGTCTGGCAAGAGCCAAAAAAGATCTTCATCTCTCGGAAGAAGTATGCATGGGAGATCTTGAAGGCATTTGGAATGACCGAGTGTAAGGAGATAGCTACGCCTATGGAGGTGAATACAAAGTTATTCGTTAAGGATACATGAGCACTAGTAGACATTGGGAGGTATAGGAGGTTGGTTGGCAGTCTGTTGATCTACTTGTGTAACACCAAACTAGATATCAATTTTGCTGTTGGTGTTTTTAGCAGGTTCTCAAACAAACGTTATGAGAGTCATTAAGAAGCTAGAATATGGGTGCTCAGATACTTGAAGGAAACTCTTGATTATGGCATCACATACAGTTTCGAAACTTCTCTTGTGGGGAACTGTGACTCAAATTGGGTAGGAGACAATGATTCCAGGAAGTCTGTTTCTTGGTTATTGTTTCTCTTTGGGTTCAAGAAATTTCTATTGGATTAGTAAGAAGCAGCCAATAGTAGCATTGTCTTCTACCGAAGTAGAGTACAAGGTAGCTTGTTTTGCTGCATATGAAGCAGTATGGTTGAGAAGGATCCTATGGCATATGGGAGTACATGATGAAGAACCAATTAAGCTGAGATGTGACAATCGGAGTTGCATTGCCATTGCCAAAAATCTAGTGTTTCATGTGTGCACCAAACATATAGAGATCCAGTATCACTATGTGCATGATTCGATCGAGGATGGGATAATGGAATCAACTTATTGTCCAACAGAGGAGAATGGAGTGGATATCTTCACCAAAACACTCATGAAGGATCTACTTCAAGTTCATCTTCAGAGACTCGGCATGTTGAGGAGATAGTTCATCTACGGGGACATTGAGGGGGGGTGCTAGATATGCTCAATGCCCCACCCTCATAAGGTGCCACCAATGATCCATGGTGCTCAAAGTTGTAAGGCCCCTATTATGAGGAGAAGCCATATGTGAGCTTGGATATTGGTTGAGTCCTGACTTGTATGTCAGATGAGGTCTTTGTGACCGGATGGCAAAAATGTGACTGTTGTGGATTTAATCTTTGGGTTAGACAAAGTAGTTAAGGTGGTAGCAACTCGAGGCACATTGCATCGAGTTGCGGGGTAAGGGAGTTATTAGGGGCCCCTATTCCCTAGAGGGGGTCCTTGACTGCCCTTGTCCTGGATAGAATATTCCCTTTACTATCCCCTATTCCCTAGAGGGGGTCCTTGACTGCCCTTGGCCCGGATAGTAAAGGGAATATTCCTTGGAATATTCCCTTGTCGAATAGTGGAGGCTCATATGGTAGGTCGGTTAGGTCAACCTAACTGCCTTCGTGGGCTATAAATGCTAAACCCCTTCACAGCCATCGATCATCCATCTTTCACCCAGTCAGAGTTGTTCCAACTAGCCTTAAGCTCTCTACCTATCTTCTGTCAGATTGCTATCTAAGCTTCACAATGGAAGTGCATAGGTGGATAGAGCCATCTTTGTATCAGTTGCTTGGAGTTAAAGAATTTTTAAATATCCTCTTATTTGTTGTGTACTCTCTATTTCTTTCTCGGATTTTGTTCGCTATGCAGTGTAATTTTAATAGGTCGAAGTCTCATTGCTTGACGTGCTTGTCAAACTAGCTCTTATGGGATGACTTTTGGGTTGCTAGAAGTTGAGTCTTTGATAAGCATTCTTGCTCAACTAGGTGTTCCGTCCATGTCTCCTTTCCATCCACTCTCTTGGATGGCCACCCTCAGGGGCTAGGGACATAAAATTCTATTGATAGAATGACTTCAGTCTCGTAGGTGAGCTTAAAGGTAGCATGCTCCACATCCATTTTACAGGCTATTCAATAGGCCCATAAAGCTGCCATTAGCTTGTTGTTCTAGTCACGCTACTATGTGAGAAGTAGAGACTACCTTGGTTAGGACATTCACTAGGATATTATTTGTGGATTTAGCCTGGCCGTTAGCTTGAGGGTAGTAGGGTGAAGATTTCCTATGGATGATTGGGAAGGTAGACAGGAGGTGGGCGATCACTTTGTTTATGAAGTGCATGCCTTGATCACAAATTAATTCAATGGGATAGGCGAATCATGAGATTACTTGCTCCCAAAGGAACTTGGCCGTGGTCCTAGCATTGTTTTTCCTAGTGGCTCGTGCTTCTGCCCACTTTGTGAGGTAGTCTATGGGCAACTATGATGTACTTGACTTGCTAGTATTGTGCTGCAAGACTAATCGGGCCAATGAAGTCAATTCCCTATTTTTTGAATGGCTATCTTGCGATGATTGGGGTGAGATCCATCTTGTCCTTGCAAATATTGACCTTGGTCTGTTGACACTCATTATAGTGCTTCACGAATCGTGCTACATCATGGAAAAGCATAGGCCACCACAATTGAGACTACAACACCTTGCGTGCTGTTGTGTCTCTGCTAAAGTGTTCTCCCATAATTCCACCATGTGCCTCTACAAGTACATCATGCATCTCATGTTCGCACACACATCGTCATAGTACGCCATCTTTTCCTAACCTATAGAGCTAACTGGCTATCCACTTATAGGGTTGTATCTTGAGGATAAGTTGCCTAAGCTGGGCCTTCTTGATAGGTCTTTCGGGTAGTCTGTGCTCTAGTACTTGGACTATGTCATTTGCCGATTATGGCATCAAGTCAGCTTTAAACAAGTCCTTTTCGCTAGATAGGTTAAAAAGATGCGCATCTGGTAAGCCATCTACTATACCCTGTCAAACTGCTTCTCCCATGGTGGGTATGCGGGACATGTGATCAGCCATGTAGTGTTGCTTCCCTTTGCATACAACTACGGAGAAGTCAAATTGTAAAAGCAGAAGTAACCATTGAGCAATGTGTCATGTAGCACAAGGTTTATTCACAAGATAAAGCAAGGCTTGATGGTCAACAAAGACAGTGAAAGGCGTAGCCAGAAGATAATGTTGAAATTTCTTTGCGGCAGCAAATACCATGGCCAAATATAGTTCATCTCGGTATCCGTGAGCTCTCTGCTAGCAAAATTCACAAGATAGTCTAAGTTGTGTTCTCCACACCGACACAAAATAACTCCCATGGCAAACTTTGGGGCGTCAATGTATATGTGGAAGGTGATGGTCCAGTTTGGGGCTTGTGGAGTGGGTGCAATTTTCAAAGCCTTTTTCAACTCTTCGTATGTGTGCTGGCATTCCTCGGTCCAATTGAATATTATCAGCATTTTGTAGAGTGGTCTAGCAATTAATGCATAGTTCAACAAGAATCGCCGATAGTATCATGTATGTCCTAAGAAGTACACAACTCCCTTGTATTTGGTTGGTGGTGGATTGTCGACAATAATCTTGACTTTTAAGAAGTTGGTGGCAATGCCGTTCTTGGACACCACATGCCATGGGATACATCCATGTTTCACCCAGAATTGGCACTTAAGGGGGTTCAACGAGAGATAATACAATCCGCATCATTCAAAGAGTGCACGGAGGAGTTTGTCTAGATGTTCCCTCCAACTCGAGTAAACACACGGATCATCAATGAACACTTCTAACTCTCGCCTAAGCATGTCCTTGAAGATGGTACACATGAGCCAGTGAAATGTGGCTAGTGCATTTGTTGTTAGCCCAAAAGGCATGACTATGTAGGCAAAGAGACCCACCCCATTCAATAGCAAATGCGGTCTTATACATGTCATCTAGGAGGGTGGACTTGCACTTGATTGTAACTTGAGAAGCCGTCTAGGAAACTATAGGCTTCTTTGACAGCCACTTTCTCAAGTATATGCTTAGTGTATGGTAGTGGATAGTTGTCTCTCTTCGTAGTAGCGTTACTTTCTTATGATTACTGCACACTCTGATTTTTCCATTCTTCTTTAGGACGATTACAATGGGTGAAACCCAGTCCATGTGCTCAATTTCATAGATGAATCATGCTCTTATCAGCTTGTCTATCTTCTCCTTGACTACATGAGTATACTTGGGATTCATAGGGTATGGTCCTTGCTTGACTGATGTTGCGTCTGGTGTCATGGGAATGTTACGAGTCACTACACTCGGATCTACTCCTTTCAACTCATCGAGGGACTAAGTGAATACATCTATGTACTCTCGTAGAGTGCAATGAGATTTGCTTCTTCCTGCTCAGTTAGGTCATAAGCTATGAAGACATGTCGGGGCGCCTCTCCCCTTTCCCAGCCAAGTTGACCTGTTTGACCTTGGCAGGCCCTTCTACGGGTTTGTTTACTTGTCCCTGCCTCTTGGTGCCCAGCAAGATCACTACTTTATCACCTTTCTTAAATTTCGTGAATCGCTTTGGTAGATCTTGCAGTTTTTTCTACTCCTTAGTGTTCGACTCCCTAGATTGCCTCTTTCTTTCCTCCTTAAACCATCTGCACCTTAGGTGGGCTGGCAGGTCCCCCTTGGTGCATTTGGTCTTAGGCAGTCGGGGTATTTTGGGATCACTATTCTGAGCTTATTTCTGACTCAAAGTCAAACTCTCCATCTTCGTCATTGGAAGAGGGAGTCTCTCCTAGTGGTTGTAGCTCCGAAGGTTATTTCGTCCTAAGTAGCGGTGCGGCACTTGGTTGGGTGAGCCTTGCACGATTGTCGTCAATCACTCCTATGTGCTCCAACCACATGCAATCGCACTCTATTCTCGCATGATTCCTCTCTCGATTCTAAAGGTACTCTCGTTCCATGGCTTGGAATCTACTCGTATTTGCTCAATCTCATGTCCTTTATTGTCATACTCTATCGTGTCAATCTCTTCTTCGCTCTCTTCACAGAAGGAACGTTTGTTCTCATACTTGTCATCCAAACTATCCTCATATGACTACTTGTCATCTCCTAGGTTTCTACACTCCTCTTTCTTCTCATCCGTGACCAAAGTGCAATTGTACATCAGGTTCAGATCATGTACCTTGGTCCATTTGCACTTGAGTTTGTTTATGAGATCCTTGAGGGGTTTAAGATTAACGGCTAGGTTGCCACCTAGCTTTTCTGTTAAGCACTCTAAGATCTCGTGGAGCCCTTGCTTGCTATTCGGGATGTGGAACATGACAGAGGTGGGCTAGCTACAAGAGCTTCTAGCCATCATGTTGCATAAAGATACCGAGGGCTTATTGGTAGTGGCTTGCTGGTATTCCTCCTCCTTGTCTGAGAATGGCATATTGATTGTGGCTAGCACATGCATCCAATCCCACTCATCCTCAGGGCAAGGGATATACTTTTTTAGTAGCCCATAAGATTTCCTAACTTGAGCGTCTCCCTTCAACATGTGCAGTGGAGATGGTATCGAGGTTGATTGGCATGGTCTTCCAAGTATCCATCTCTATTCTTACTGATTTTGTTCGATTGCCCAAGAAGATCAGACCATTGCCTCAGTCTTCTATGACTTGTGTGTTTTGCATCTAGGGTTGGCCTAGCATGATGTCATAGTCTACCCCCTTCATGATGATGAAATCCAATGAAAGCTGGACTCTTGCGATCTTCAACAGCCAATTCTTCAACATCTCGAATGGCTTAACTTTCATCCCATTGGCCAGTGTGACATTGAATCTAGTGTTCTCGACAAGTGGGTAACCCCAAGCCTAGAGCACTGCATGGCTAAGTACATTGACTCCTACCTCCATGTCTATGATTCCTTTCCTTGTAGCATCTCCTAGCGCTAGGATGGGCAAGACCGCATGCATCTTAGTGCTTTCCTAGAAAGCATTAACATGTAAGGACTTGGGTATTGAGTGCAGCATCAAGCTTGGTATCTGAGTCACTACATCCAGGTCATGTAGGTTAGCTACCCTAGCTCGATTGGTTCTTCTACCCACTTCTTCAACTCTTGCTACAACATTGGGTGTTGCCTAAGTAGGTCTCTTAAGTGCAAAGTCACAGGGGTTGACACTAGCATTGTCAGATGGTTGCTAGTTACCTGCTTCCCTCCTAATTCCATGCTTCTTGGCCAATGGTCTTGGCTAGTTTGCTGGCTTGTGACACTTAATCTTTGTCTATGTAGTATTGCTTATGGTGCAGATGCGTCTCTTGACTTTAGTCGAGTCGGTGAGACTAGTGTGCTCACACTAGTAGAGAGCTCATCGATTTCATCTTCTAAGATGGGCTCTGTGCCTTTAAGTGCTCTTGGGCTTCTCTCACCCACTCCTTGACCTTATCTATGGCTTCAAGTTGGCACTTCAGGTTAGGGTACTCCCTGACCTTAGCACTCCCTTTTTCTACAATCTTCAAAGTGGATGTTTCTACCTCTGCATTTGTGACTCTTTTTCTTGTGGGTAGTGTTGTGACACTCTTCATCTTAAGTGTGACCTTTGCAGCTCTCTTCTTCCTTCGCCTATGACTCTTTTTTCCTATTGAAGCTGTGTCTAGGTTACTAGACCCTAGTAGTGATATGCCGGCTCACTTCATCTGTGCTCGAGTCATAACAAGCAACGTGATGGGCGTAGCCTCTCCATTGAGTGTTTCAACTTTGAACAGTCCCAATGGCACTGATGGTACAATTGCCAAACTAGAGGATCATTTTCTTCTAGAGAAATCAGTAAATAGATGGGTGATTCCGCACTTTGGGGATCTAAGGTCAACCTTCTCTCTATTGGCTTGCTCCCTCTCGGGGCAACACCACGAAGAAATGTGCCTTGGGTGACTACAAGTCCAACATTGGATTGGCTCTTGGTTGTGCCCTCTTAGGCCTCTACCTCTACATTTGCCTAATGCCATCATCGACAATGGTCGATAGTCCATGAGAATGGGGTCGTCCTCTTCATCATACGAGATATAAGGGTTCACATATGTCTCCTCATCATTTGGTTCCTCCACATAATGGACCGGAGCATCGCTCAATGGGTGGGCTATGAAAGTGTTAAATGTTGAAATGACCTGTGTTTTTTGGTTAATTTTTGTTTGAATGGTTGATTTTACATGAGAATTCATTGGTTTGGAAGTGGGTTGAGAGTGCTTTGGATAGGGTGGAATGGTTTTGATAAGCTCATGATGTTTTTCAGTAGAGATATGAGGTTATGTGATGTTCTGTTGATGTCATGCTAGTGCTTGATTGGTTCTGATAGTTTCTATTTTGCTTCTATTTTATTTTGCATGGAAGGATGGAGTAATGACTGATGAAGTGTGAGGTTGTTTGAAATATTATTGAATGGTTTTGATTGGTTTTAGTTGAGCTGAATACTTTCTATTGACCTTTTGTAACCCTATGTTGAGCTTTTATAGAGCCTCTATTCTTGTTCTGTTCTGCTTTGTATGCCTTTGTATGTGTTCTGTTGGATGAGGGCGAGTATGGGAAATTTTTCTAGCCTTGGAAAGAGGTGAATGCAAGTTCAAAAGAGCTCAAAGAAGTGGAAGAAGTAGCAGTGAAGACTCAAGAGAAGACTGGAGTGAAGTGACATTAGTGAGTTATGAAGAGTCACTGTAGTGGCTCTAGTGGCCTTTCATATCAGACATACCTCTTTGGAGGGATATTCATGACTAAAGAAGGGTTATTGTGAGATATTATTGAGTATTGTAGTGAGGATATAGTATACTATTGAGAGAGAGAGAGAGAGAGAGAGAGAGAGAGAGAGAGAGAGAGAGAGAGAGAGAGAGAGAGAGAGAGAGAGAGAGAGAGAGAGAGAGAGAGAGAGAGAGAGAGAGAGAGAGAGAGAGAGAGAGAGAGAGAGAGAGATAATGTATCTACGAGTGAGAGATTATGAGAGAAAGCTATGGAATGTTTGAAGATGAATCATATGTGATATCTTTCTATTGAAAGTGGAGTATTCTTTTGCGTTTTTATTGTCTATCAAAGAATTCTATGAAGAATATGAAGAGGATGATGTATTTTATTCAAGTTAAAGCCATGGGAGAATTGTTTCTATGAAGCTGCGTGAAGATTTATTGTTTGTGGCGTTCTTTTCATTGTTGAGATCATATCAAATATGAAAAATATGGTTGTTGATGATACAAGATAACTTTTCTTGTAGTAACATTCCCTTTTTTCTGGTTTTCCTCTTGGGGCTCCATGTTTTTGGTGCGTGGCTAAGGAAAACTGCCATCAACAAGCATCAGAAGAGGCTGAAAATGAAGGAAATGGCATTGCTAAGAGGAGAAGAATTCAATGGATGCTTGAAAATTTCCTTCTACCATTGAAGAATTGGAGATTCTCATTTTCAAATCCATTCTACAAGAGGTTCATCCCACAATTGTGGAAATATATGACCATCATGGTGCAGGCTCTATGTGGTGGACTATTTCTTGTTCCTGTTGAAGCAACAGAGACGTGCATCATGGTGGCAAACTGTTTGGAACAAACTGAAGTGTAGAAATAGAGAGAATGATCATCCATGAAGATTTTGCATTCATTGAAAAGTTTCTAAACATCATTAAGTGGAAAATTATGAAGAAGCTTCAGGAGTCGTGGTCAGTGGAGGTTCACGAAAACAAGAAAGAAAAGAGTTGGAATTTGTTTGTGGACCCTCAACAACAGGACACATGGGAAGCATAGTGCATTGAAAATCTCCTTTTTGTCCAATTAGCAATCCACTGGAAGTTGGTAGAGAGAGTGTTATTCACAACATATACTATTGAAACCATCAGAAGTTGGCATTACTATGATGATGGCACCACAATGATCCTTAGAAGAATGAGTTTTGATATCTTCAAAACTAAATACCTTCCCCTTTGTAGTGGTCAGAAAGATGAATTTAGAGACGTTGAAAAAAAGGAAGTAGAAGAAATGTTAGCCAAAGAGTCCTTCAGAGATTGAAGTCCCTTCTGATTCTGTTTTGTTGAGTACAAACCAATTGGGTAGAGCCAACTCCCTGATGAATGACGTAATCAAGAGGCAAGCACTAGAACGAGTCTAGAGGTACGTGAGAAGAGAGAAGGAAAAAATCAAAACCGAGAACGAGCTTGTAGCAGAAGCCTCCTTTGACACCCTAGCTACACTCTTTATAGAAGTCCTCATGGCAACTCAAGGTCCCCTTCTTAGTCAAATCCGTCTTGGAAATATTGATGACATGCCAATGAATGTAGTCCCATTGCCCATTTGTAAGGGCGAGTACAATGAAGACCCTGATATTCATGTAGCAAAGTTTATGGTAGTATGTGTGGTTAAGAATGCAAGAACCCTTGAGCATTGGTTGGCAATATTCCCCGCCACTTTCAAAGGTGGGGCATTTTAGTGGTATGAGAGACAAGCAATAGAAACTTTTGGCACATGATAGGACGAGACCTGAAGTTGGCATTCCTCATTAAATTCAGATGTGAAGGTTTTGAAGAGCGGATGTGAGAGGAGTTCATGAACAGTCCTTTGGTAAATGAGTAGAATACTATGTCTCACGAATGGAATCCATACTGAAGAGATGGACCAACCATCATTTGGATGAAGGCATCCATAAAAGAGTTTTCCTTAAAATCCTAGGGAATTCGGTCCTAATTTTGGCCCAAGGAGGTTTCCCTCTTAGAGTTACAGAGAAGGATAGTTTGGCGGTGGTAAGAGATCAGAGGTGGAGTGTTATAGATGTGGAGAAAAGGGTCATATCTCACCGAACTATCAAAACCCTAGAAGGTCCATGGACTATAAGTCCTTATGCAATCGATGCAAAGGAGAAAGCCACACTGCAAAAGACTGTCCAAGTCCAACTCCTGTGAAAGCTACCCCTGATACTCAACAGAAGACTCGAGAACCTGCTTCCAATTTGGTGGAATTGAAAGTTGCTGCAATAACGTGTTCAAAGAAAGGAGAAACCACAGTTCTAAAAGAGAACATTCCCTCTTCTAAGATTGTGAAGTTCAACCTTCCTAGAGAGAAACAGAATAGTGCAGCAAAGAACAATGTAGTATAGAGCACTACAGAGCCACATAGAGCCACATAGACAGTTGTAAAGATAAGAACAGAGGTCCAAGAAATAGAGGATGCCAAAGTACCTCCTCAAGGAGAAGAAGTGCAGAGGTTGCTACTTTTGGAAGAAAAAGGGAAGATAAAAGTGGGTGTGGCCCCATTCTCTAGCTGATTGGAGAAGCCTGTGGATCCTATCAAATAATATGACTTGGTCAAAGACCTAGACACTTTTAAACCAAACCTAACATTCTGACAGTTGTTGATATTGTCTTCTAGCTGTCAAAAGAAATTCAAAAGCATATTGATAAGGAGAAGAGGCCTATGGATTGCTCCCTCCATAGCAACCAAGTCCAATAAAGCTCGAGAACTTGTAAAAGAAGCAAATGTGGCTAACACCTTCCTGGATCTTGGAACCTCAGAGATTGACGTATGGATTGAAGGATGCTTTATAGTAGACACATTGATTAATGGAGGCTCATTAGTGAACATCATGACGGATGTGACAATGAAGGATCTAGGCTTGCAAGGACTGTAGCTTATGCATTGGCTTATCAGACTGGTAGACTAAAGTAGAATTAAGCCTTTGGGCATTCTCTCGTATGTGAAGACAACCCTCGAAGGAAGAGATTATTGGCTGATATATTTGGTGGTCAAACCAAATTTCTACAGAGCCTCATACCCTCTGTTGCTGGAAAGACCTTGGATTTTTGAAGCAAGAGTAAGGATGGATTGGTTCAAAGGAACCCTAACCCTATGCAGAGGAGCTAACAAAGTGGTGTTGAAGTTGTATGGATCGCAAAAAGGAAATGGATCCACATCCATCACAGTCGCAATAGACTTCTCCAAAATGAAGTTACAAATGGTACATTTGGAGATGAAGAAGCCGTCAAATAGATCTTTCCTAAGAAAATAGAGGCATAGTTCCTAACAGTGGGAACTATAAGCCAACTCTAGAAGGAGGAAATGTCTTTGTCAATGGGTGAATACCTCTTGCCTAAACCCAAATTGACTTCTGAAGTCACCTCTGACAGCAAGATAGAGCATGGATGTATTGTTCTCCCTATTACATGGTCGTAGCAAAAAGAGAGACAGAGATAGATACAGAGGCAGAGAAAGAGACACAAGTAGAAGCAGAGGACATAATAGAGAGTTTGTTATTCTCTTACTTATAGAGCCCCCATAGAGGCAGAAACAAAATCTGGAGAGGACAAAGATGATAATGTAGAAGAAGACTATGAAAGTGAACTAGAAGAGTCTATCCTACTCGCAGAGGGTAGAGATGAGCAAGAAGTTCCAAAAGTTCCTGAAGCCTCAAAAGTAGAAGATCTCTTGTTGTTTGACAGAATGATTATGGTACCATTTGGACTGATTAATGAGTCATGTCCTAAGCAAAACCTCGATAAGAAATGGATTAAGCAGAATAAGCCTTCTTTCAGATGTGGCTCTTGCCACCCTAATCCACCCTCTCATGAGAAGATGATAACAATGCACATTGCTAACACCCCCCTATCCTCCTGTAGCTTTAACAAAACTTAGAAAGTCCCTATCATGTGACATTTTTGGATGCATCCTCAGAAGACAAGTCCTCAAGCCAAGAAGTAACTCACCGCAATGATATCCTTTTAGCTTCCCAAGGAGCAAGCTAAGCCTCCACTGAAAGAGGAAGTTGGTTCTAGTGAATCATCAGAAGAGGAGACTACTCCCTTGAAGGAGTCGGATCTCTACCCAAAAGTAGTCCATGGGACATTCATCCGCAAAGTGGAAGGTGCAAAGCAATTAACGTTCGTGGATGTAGAAGGTACTGAATGTCACCTGGAAGTGGGTATTAATCTTTTAGAAGAAGAACTATTAGTCCTACATGATCTCCTGAAAGAGAACTTGGACATATTATCATGGTCGTATAAAGATATGAAGGGGATTGATCCCATAGCATGCCAGCACCACATCGACCTAGAGCCTGATGCCAAGCCGGTGAGGCAAAGATAGAGGCGTATGAATCCAAATTACTTTGCCCTAGTGAAAGCCGAATTACTAAAGCTCTTTGAAGCTGAGTTTATTTATCCAGTTGGCCAATAGTGAATGGGTTTTGCCCATTGTGGTAGTACCCAAGAAGAATGGAAAGCTGCGAATATATGTGACTTTCGAAAGCTGAATTCCAAGACGAAAAAGGATCATTTTCCTTTCATAGACTAACTGTTGGATATAGTGGCAGGCCATGAGCTCTATTCTCTCTTGGATGGATTCAGTGAAGACAATCAAGTCCAGATCACAGAAGAAGATCAATCCAAAATGACCTTCATAAGTGAATGGGGAACCTATGCTTACAAAGTGATGCCGTTCGGGCTTTGTAATGCCTCTGCTACTTAAAACCATCTACATGACTTCATTGAGGTGTACCTAGATGATTTTTGTATCTATAGCCTAATCCATGAGCATTGGGGACACCTAGAGCAGTGCTTTGACAGATGTCAAGAGTATGGGATCTCTCTCAACCTTGAAAAATGCGTCTTTGGTGTCTCGTTAGGAGCTCTTCTAGGCCAGATCATCTCTGCATAAGGGATAGCACATATCCTACTAAGATTTAGAAGATTGCAGCCTTAACATTACCAACAAACCTTAAACAATTGAGGGGATTCCTTGGCCATTTGGGCTTTTACAAAAGGTTCATTGCACACTAGCCCTCTGCATAAACTCCTCAGAAAAGATGCAGATTTCACGTGGACTACTGATTGTGACAAGGCATTGAACACCCTGAAGTAATGTATGATTGAAGCACCCATCCTACAACCTCTTGATTGGACGAAGGAGTTCCATATACACATTGATGCATCGGTCAAAGGCCTAGGTACAGTTTGATTCCAAAAGGCCCCCCTCGAAGTTAGATCAACCTATCTATTATGCAAGTTGGAAAGTAACTGATAGAGAATGAAACTACACAGTGACGAAGCTTGAGTGCTTAGCAATGGTGTTTGCCTTGGAGAAGTTTTGACACTACACCTACAGTCGACGCACTTCAAATTCTATGTGGACCATGAAGCCCTATCCGTCCTTATGGACAAGGCTGATGCTGATGTGAAGGGAAGAATGATAAGATGGCTCCTTCTGTTTCAGGAGTTTGACTTTGAAGAGGTTACCAAACCCGGTCGCTCTCATGTCTTGTCTAATCATCTGTCGCGAATCCCTCAGAGCGATGAAGAGGAGGAAGATGATCCAGACCTTCTTGATGCTTCCATGTTTCTTGTCGAAATTTTTACCCCATGGTACGTAGACATAGCCAACTTCTTAGCAACCCAACAGTATCCACTTAGTATCTCAAGCTGTGAGAAGAAGAAGCTTCTGTTGGAATCAGCCCCCTACACCCTATTAGGTGGTGCTTTGTACAAGAAAGGCAAAGACAAGGTATTGCAAAGATGTGTTGCAAGAGAAGAGATTGGAATCATGTTGAAAGCATGCCCTGTTCAGCCCTATGGTGGACATTTTGCAAGAGAAGCGACAACCAAAAAGGCCTTGCTTGCAGGATATTGGTGGTTGACCCTCCACAAGGATGCCTATGACTATTGCAAACGTTGTGATGCTTGTCAGAGAATGGAAAAGCCTACTAAATCCAGCGCCATGCCATTGCAACCCATCCTTCCCCTAAAGCTATTTGAGAAGTGGAGAATTGACTTTGTGGGCCCCATTGATCTACCAACCAGGAGAAAATAGAATAGATACATCTTGGTCTACGGACTACGTGACCAAGTGGTGTGAAGCCAAAGCTCTAAAGCAGGACGATGGCAACAATGTGGCCCTATTCCTATATGAGAATATCATCACCCATTTTGGCAGTCGCCTAGAGCTTGTTAGTGATAGGGGTACTCACTTCCTTAACAAGATTATGGAAGAATTAACAGAGCTGTACAAGATTTGGCATCGTAAGTCCACACCCTATTACCCCAGAGCCAACAACCAAGTCGAAGTTACCAATCTCATCATCTACTCGATTCTGACAAGGATGATAGCCGCACATCATCATGATTAGGATGATCAACTTACAGAGGCCCTTTGGGCGTATAGAATCTCCCATAAGGCTGCTACCCCTTTCCAACTGGTGTATGGAATAGAAGCCATCTTTCCTATTGAACTCAAGCTACCCTCTCTGCACGTGGCTATTAAAGAATACATGGGAGATGACGAGTCATTGCTGCAATGCCATCTCTTGCATCTGGAATGTCTAGATGAGACTTGCAGGATGGCCCTAGAGTGCATGGAAGCCATGCAAGCTCATAGAAAGGCCTATCATGACAACTTCATCAAGCAGGAGTTCAACGAAAGTGACTTAGTCCTAGCCTATGATTTGCGATTTGGCAAGTTTCTAGGCAAGCTTCAACAACGATGGATGGGCCCCTATAATGTACTTGCCATCAATCCTAATGGATCTATCCAAGTCCGGATAGTTGATGCTTCAGATGATCCCTTTTTGATTAATGACTATCGCTTTAAGATGTATTACCCTCCTCCCTGGGGATCTTGACAATCACCACTGATATCTCTCTCATTCCTTGCACAACGGTTGATATGGCTTTACCTAATGCTCATGATAGCCCTTTTGTTGATCCTGAAGATGTGGCTTTGTTCTGTTAGTCCCTCACAGCCACCTTCCATCCCAACTTGGCTTTCTTTCTATTTGATGCAGCAGAAGTGACGAGGATGGTTCTGATACATGGCGTTCCTACCATTCTCCTCTTTCAAATGAAGGAAAAAAAAGAAAAAGAAAAAATCGATTATGGGAGAAAAGGACTTAGGTCCTTGTCATGTCAACCTATTCTTCAAGAAATTGTTCTTGTGCACGGCACTATAAGACTCCCTGGCCTTCCTTTCTTACACCATATGCTGACACAAGAGGGCGGGATGCACTGTTGCACCATCAATTTTGCACAAGGCATACAACCTTTGCTCAAGTGGCAATGAGGATCCAATCAATGGGGTGTGAGGAGAATTCGTTTGTCCTCCTGTAATCATCAATAGAGCATGCGACAGAGGGGGGGACCTAAGTGTGATTGATTTTTCTTTCATCAACTGAGAGAGGTGAGGATTGAGGGATGTTCTGACAATTGGAAACATGTACGTTCTCATTTTCCTATGCATACACTAGACAAGCCTCCTTTGCCATCATTCTACACCTCATTCTCTTTGGCGCACTACACAATAAGGATCCCTAGCCTTCCTTCTTGCACCTATGCCAAATGGGTTGGGATGACGCATGGATGCACCATCAACTATACACATTGGCATACTCCCTCTGAACCATTCCCTTTGTCACTTTCTAAACCGGATGTGAGCTATGGGTTTCATTCATTATTCTTCGAGTGATGTGCACCATGGGGTGAGCGATTAATCTATCATTTCAACATGAGTGACTGTCGAGATTGAGTATTGTATACCTTGCCATCGATAACCTAACAAAAGCTTCATCAATAAAGCCATCTCCCTGGGTTCTATTGTGTGGTCCTTGCCATGCTGGACAAGTGTGATGTGGCAAGCCCTGGTACGTCCTGCCGACGACAACAACGATGCTTCATGTGACGACAATTCACTTCGACCATCTATACATTGGGCTAATTTTTTCTACCCTATTGCTTTTGATTTCAGGAGTTGGTCATGTTTTAAGTGTGGGGACGTATGTGTATGGGTTATGATCCTGTGTTAGGACCTTGTTGCATCGTCGATTTGATCTATTAAGGTCCTAAGTGTGGGGATGCGTTCCTAGGCGTCCACTGTGCATACTCTCATGGACACATCCCTCTCGAATGATTTGAGCATACCAAGTTCTAGTCTTGTCTTAATGGGGTCCCTTTCCCACCCACCTCTCCTCTTTTCAATCCGTCTTGGGGTTGTTCTTTGTCCATTTGCCTTTTTTCTTTGTTTTATCACTTTTTCATATGAATGCATCCTACAATCACCAAACATAAATTTTGACTTTAGAGCCTTATTCATCCCTTTGAATTGGCCAATTTTCCTTTTTATAGTCCCTTGTTCTGAGCCACGGATCATGAGTTATTAATTTTTGAAGAATTTTTACCCATTTAATGTGTTTCCATGTGAATGTGCATTTTTCACTTTGGAACAGCAATATGATGTGATAGCGTTGACCTACACCTTCCTTGAGACATTTTTCCTTTTATTGCCCATCATTCTGATGTTTGTTTTGTCCATTTTTATTTTTTTTGTAATTTTGAGAATTCTTATATGTGTTTTTGATTGTTTTTCCATGTGAACCTGCCATAGCCACCTTAGAATTTAATTTTGATTGAATAGTCATATCTCACTTGATCCCTTGCATGATTTTTCTTTTTTTCCATCTTGATTTGGCATATCAATTTTATTTTATTATTTTTTTGTATGTTTTCGTGCTCATTTTTCTTCTTTTTTCCATGTGAACACTCCCTAACGCCATCGAAACTACATTTTGACATGACATGCTTGTCCCACAAGCTTTCTTGACATTTTTTTATTTTCGTTGTCCTCATTTCGATGCACCGATTTTTTCTTATTAATTTTAGACTCTATTTTTGTTGGTATTTTTATTGTTTTTCCCATGCGAACGCACCCTACTGTCCCTGAAACTCTATTCCACCTTACCTAGCATGTCTGACATATTTTTGCGGACATTTTTTGTGTTCACCTCACTAGGTTTCACCTAATGGATCTGTATGTATTAATTTTTATTTTCAATTTTGAGTTTTTTTTTGTTTTTCCTATGTGAACACATCCTATCCTTGTTAGACATGCGTTCTCATCTCATAGGCGAGTCTGGCTCATCGTTTTGTCCCTTTTTCCTTATTTCCATATTTCATTTTGGCGATCGGATTTTTCAGAATTAATTTTTCTATGAATTTATGTTTTGATGATTACGCGTGTTTGTATACAAACATCCCTGATTATGGCTTTTATGGTGCATAACCACATCTGTCATCTCGTCCTCCACCCGCGTGTGTTCCCACATACCCTCTCAGTCCTAGCACTGTAAAATTTTTTTACCCTCACCTCGCGGACATGCGTGGAATGAGAGCGCGACGGTCATTTATTTCCAAATTTAAACAAAAAACAACAACAAAACAAAAACACACAACAAACAAATAAAAAACAAAACAAAAGAGAAAAAAAACATCATGCCTCCACCCCATTTCCACCTCCTCCTACCCTCCCCCTACTACCCCCCTAATGGCCCCCTCCCCCTTCGTGACCCCCTCCCTCGTGCCCCTTCCCACCTCCCCCTTTCACCCCCCTCTCACGAACCATCCTTCCCACCTACTCCACCCGCATTCTCTCTCCCCCTCCCCTCCTCTTTCCCCTCCCTCCCTCCCTCCCTCCCTCCCTCCTCCTCCTCCTCCTCCTCCTCCTCCTCCTCCTCCTCCCTCGTTCTTTCTCCCTCCCTCTCCTCCATCTCCCTCCTTCTCGGCTACCTCCTCCTCATCCACTCCGGCTCGCCCGCAACAATGCCTCAGCCCGCCTAGTAGCTCCCGTCTGACACGCCGTGTTGCTGCCCAAATGCCCGCCCAACCTGTCGCCCTCTGCCACCTTAGTTGTCATCATTGTTGCTATCGTGGATGTCGTCCCAATCTTCGTCGCTACCTTATGTGTTGCGCTCACAGCCAGACACCCGAACCTGTCAGAACTGCCGCCCAGGCCGCCTCCTCGCGTCTCCTTCTCCCACTGTGCCTCCTCCCTCTCCACGCTGCCTCTCCTGTGTCCCCTTTCCCTCTTCCTACTCGCCCGCCCAACTCCCTTCTAACCCTCCTTAACTCCACCCTACCCTAGCTACTTGCCCACCCCTATAAATTTAACCTTTAAAAAAAAAAACACACACATAGAAATCATTCAAATTAAATGAAATTTAAATTTCAAATTACCAAAACAATACACATGCCCTACACACCTCACCCTATATATATCCATTTTTTACCACAAAAAACATTAAAAAAAAAAACCACACCTATTCATAATACCCCCAACCCTGCTTTCTCCGTCTCTCCGCCTTTTGTTTTTGGCCCTCGTGTCTTTTATTCCATCTTCTGTGTGTGACTACCTCCTTTCCCTTGTATTGTGCACATGTGTGCCTTTTTAGGCCTTGTTCGCATGTGCTTTGTACATCTTGTTATGCATGTTCGTGATTGCGGTTGTTCATGCGCGAGGATGCACATGCAGTTTTTTCGTGGGGTGAGACGCTAGCTAATGTTCACACGCAGTTGACATGCAACCCGAGTACATTTTTTTGAAATTTTAAATCTCTCCAAATTGAAAAACACTAAAAGAAAACACATGAAAACTTACAAAAGTCCATAAAAAACCATAAAAATCCCATAAAAATGCCAAAAAAACAAAAAAAAATTGCAAAAATATTTTGGCACTTTCTTAAAAATTTTAGAATTTTTCTCAATTGAAAATGCCGATAGAAAATTAGAAAATAATTAAAAACCTCTAATTTCATGAAAATTTACAAAAAATACTTGGAAAATAGTTTTAAAAATAAAAAAAATTCAAAAATATTATACTCACTTTTCTTTATATTTTTGGATCACTTCCATATGCTAAAATGATCAAAATTAATTGGGAACCAATTAATTGAATAAGAAACCCTTATTTAATGTGTAAATTCTCTGAGAAATTATTTTTCCACTCTGAAAATAGCTTTAAAAATTCTAGGAAATTTTGAAAAATCTATTGAACCTTTGTGGTTAGCTTTCAACCCACATTATTGAATTAAAAAAAAGGAAATATTAATCCAACATTCATATCCTGATTCATTAATATTGGCAAACTTCTTTAGCTCGTTGGATTATATTGTGGTTGCATCCTCTTCATTACTAGTAGCACATTCGGATTGTACTTGCATACACACCCCTCTTAGGTATTTGCTACCCTAAAACACACAATTAATTATTAAAAGGAATCATGATCACCATGTTTTTCATGCAAGTTCGTGCCGAACACACACATTTTTTAAATTAAAATCAACCCACCACTCACTTAGCATGTGCTTTGTGTGTTACAGACACATTTAATTTTAATTAAAAATAAAGTAGCCATTACCAAAAAGCATATGCTGGAAAAAAAGTGGCAAACACACAATTAATGTTTAATAAATGAATTTTCATTTAGAGACCCTAAGTCAATGTCTGAAGTTCGGGTTACGCTAAAAGCATAGTTTCAAACTTAGTAAATTTTAAATAAAGGATAACAAGGAATCACTGTTTTCTTTTTAAGGTTTATTACCTAATAAAATTTCACCCATTATTAATACTTTTGTTAAAAAAAATAATTCATTATATTTCTTTTTCCAACACTGCACATTTCCCTTTTCTAATGAACGTGCTTCATGGGGATGGGAACGGTGGAGTCTTCTTTAGTCCCTCTTGTCGATGATGGTCAAACAGTTCAAGTGTCATGCCGGTTTGATAAGTTCTTATGTGATTCTATATTTTTTGTTTTGCTCATGTTGACAAGTTGGGGTACGGTATGTTTTTTTCTTTTTCTTTTCTACCTGATACGGGGATTCAGGGTGATTGTTTATCTACATCGCATGAAACTTTCGGTCGCACATATGTAGAGGTCATGCCGAATTTTTCCTAGGATGTGAACTATTTGGGGTGGTTAGTTAGTCAATCAAGTCGTGTGATTTTATCATGGTCAATATCTTATTTGCTCCTATGCTGTTCTTTTGTAGGCATTCATTGTGACTGTGTGTGTGTGTAAACCATGCAAATGGTGCCTCGAACCCCTCTCCTGATCCAATATGTGCCTTTGATATTGCATGATTATTCCTTGTTGCTGGATTTGGACCTTGTTGCTAAAGCACGATTATCCAAGCTTATGGGCCTTTCCTTACCATTAGTTCCAGATGAAACTAACACCTGTGAATCAATTTTTAACCTCTTATAGTAAGAGGTCTGGTCCTTTTCATGGTACCACTATTCTTATGACACCTAAGAGTCTGGGGAAGGCTCTTTCTTTGCCATATCATGGGGAGTCCTTTCCTATGCCCGTCAATTGTTCTCCAATGAGGATATTTTGAAGGTCTTACAAAAGCAGACTCTGGATATTTTGGATCCAAAGAAGGTTATTACCACATCACGGGTCAATGTCTCTATGACTTCCAATTCCCTATGGAAGGAGTTGTGCCAATTTCTTTAGACTGGTTTATGCCTCTAAAACCCCGTCTCATTACCTCTCCAAGGAGTTGTTCACAGCTTCTCGTATGGTCCTGAAAGGTATTACCATTGATTGGAGTACCTATCTCCTGGCAAAGATGGATTAGCATTTCATTAGAGCTACTAGAGGAAATGTGACAAATGTCACAATTGGATGGTACCTTTATGTATTCCTGATACATGTTGCCCCTGCAAAGGAAGTCCCTTTACCTCTAGTTGCCTCCAATGGATCCTTCAAAGGTTCCTCCTCCTCCTCATGAAGATGATGATGTGATCATTGAGGATGATGATTCTCCCCCACCTCTAGTCATTCAAAGAAAGCACTTGAAAGTAGCTGTTGAATCAGTGATAGTTCCTACTCCTTCGGTTTCAGTTACAATTCCTACTCAATCTTGTAGCACATTGCCTGCCTTTCTTCAAATGCCAAATCTTTTCAGAGCCCATAGGGATGGTATGCTGCACATTTCTATTCCTTCTGTGCAATGCTTAGTAATAGAAGATGCCATTAATTTTTTGTGCAAGGACATTCAGAGTTCAATTGAACTTTTAGTTACTACATGTATCCAGCAGTTTTCTTCTTCTTTTTATGAAGAAGTTCAGTAGTATAAGGAGGAGCTGTATAAAGCTAATAATGAGTTAGCTTCTGCTCACAATAATTTTTTTGACCTCTGTATACAAATGGAGCAGCAAACTAAGGTCATGCATACATAGAAATATGAAATCTCTACTTTGATAACTTAGTTGGCAGAAACTAGGTCCCAAGTTGTTACTGTTGAAAAGGAGGAGAGGGATAGGTTTTAGAAGGAGGTTCAAGAGATGAAGGCTGTGATAACTACCCAATCAGAGAAGCTTCAATCCACTATAGCTATCCTAGACCAAAGCAACGCTCAAATTCAGCAACTCAAGGACTAGTTTGCTCAATCTCGCTTCTCTTTTTCATAGAGTCCTATGCAGCCACCTAGTTTCTTCTTTGTCCCTTGCAGACTTAGTAGTTCTTCAAAGACAAGCCACATTATGCCCGTTGTTCCAGGCTAACACGGAAAGACTTCAGTCTCGAATGGATTTGATGTGGTCTTTATTTGAGCAATTCCAGGAATATGTTCCTCTAGATCACTCCTTTTTCGTGCATTATCAGCAACATAAGTTGGCCTTTTACATTAAGCTTTCCACGATGGATTTACTCTCCTAGAGGATGGTTGGGGTGGGGCCTGGTTTTCTAATTTATTGACTAAAGTAGTTAAAATGGTTTTTGAAGACTCTGTGACTTTAGATACTATGCTTTTTTCTTATATATATTTGAGAGATGATTTGCTGATTCCAGTCAATGAAGATTTGGCTTGGTATGTCGGGGATGTGGTACTACAAGCTGCTTTGTATGTCAGACATTTGGAGTTGCGAATAGATGAGATGTTTCAGTGTTATTCCTCCAAAGTGGTTGATTGTCCTGAGATTTCGTGGCATACCATGATTGACTATGTCATTTTGAATCAATGACAAATAAAAGCTTCAGTTCGTGCACAAAACATTAACCAACTGAGGGTGGATCTTTTAGCACATCTTTCCAAGAAACCCCCATTTGATTCCTCCCTTCAAGCTTATAATCATAGATCCCGCCTTAGGTCCATCAGCACCTTGTCTATCTCATTATCAACAAATGGCCCATAGGTATGATGCTTATCTTTCCCTTTATCAATCTAAGCCCTAGGTCATTTTACCCCTTCTCTTTCAACCTCGCGGTGCTCCTCAAATTCCTATCTTTACTCATTGTTCTTTCATTGAAGATCGTGTCTTTTCCCCTCCTCCTTCTTGTCCTTCTGCATCTACAATGTTTCTCTCCGCTTTTCCTGCCTATCTATTAACACCTTTCTTAATAGATTCTCCTAAATTTTCAACTAATCCCTCTTTAGCTCATTCTTCATTTTACAATTTTTCCTATCCATCTCTTCATCCTCTTTTACTAATTCCTCTTCTATCTTCTACCACTTCTATTCCTCATTTCCCTTAGTTAGTTAGTGGGTATGCAGGTTTTGATAAGAAGATTCCTAGAAGACGGGGGTGGAGTTCAGCTGATTCTCTTACAGAACTTTAGATTAATTGGCCATTGATTCCAGGGGAGTGGACGACTGCCAGTCAAGCATATCAAAATGATCTACATTCTACTCAACAACATTCTCAATGTATAAATCCTTTAGTGAGATTGATGGCTCACTTTGCTTGGTACCTAGCATATATGCACTTGCATTCACATAATGATCCAAAGGCCATTCCAAAGTTGTGCATAAATGTACATGTGAACATTGATTCCCAACAATTGGATGTATTGTATTTTCATACCCTTTGTTTACCTAGTATATATCTTGTCTTGCTAGAGAGGATGTGTTGCCTTCAGTTTTTTCAAAATCCTCCAACGATTTTTGTGGATGAACCCTTATCTATGGACCATTTTCGCAATCACCAAGCTTTTAAGAGGGATCATCTTTATTAATACATTTGGATGCATCTTTCATGATTCATAATGATATATCTCTCTTTTGGAGGTGCCGTTCAAATGGTTGTTTTGCGTTTAGTGTTGTACTATGTGCTAATTTATATGTGATGGGTTCGTGGTGGTTGGATATTCAATTTGTTCGAGAGATATATTTTTGGAGATTTGCAGTGATGGTGATGGTGGATGGATAGCTTCAGATGCAAAGATGCAGAACCTCTTATATCCTTTACAAATTTGTCATGATTTTCTATTGTTCATAAGATGTATTAATGGATAAAGGGTTTTCCTTTCATTGTATTCTTTATTAGATGCAGGTTATATGATGGGGTTGTAATTGGATGGAGTTTTCTCGTGGTGATCTTTCCATGAACGGTGCGAAATCATACTTTCAGCTTTCAAGTGCACTTCAAGTGACAAATAATATGAGGTGTAAATGCAGGATGGCGAATGCAGTTCTTGCTCTCCCCTTGTCTCGTTTTTGGCCAAATATGGCTCTAAGCACAATTCTTGGCCACTCTTATGGGTCCATTAGGGCCTCTACTACATCTCTTAGCTTGGCTAAGGTGTAGTCGTGGGGTTTGTGGGTCAATTTGGGGCTCTAAATGGGTAGATAGCTAACGGTTTTGCTACCTGTCACTTTTAGGTCATCAGGTCATACTTTCCACAGTCAGGAGGCTCTATGAGCCGTCCAATGCATCTAGAAGGCTGTTGGAAGGTTTCCCTATTGCGCAAGATGCTCTACTTAGCCTAGGATGTGTTGGATCTGGCAAAATTTTCATGTTAGCTTTTGGTCCGATTTGCACGCCTTCGATTATCCTAATCAGATTGTCCAAATTTGGTGGTCCAATCAGCCCACTTGGACGGTTCGATTCCGAGTGGTCCAATTATGGGTGGTCTGCAATCCTAATCTGTCCGATTATGAAGGTCCAAATCCAATAGCTTCAATGCAATCAAGAAATGGCACCATTACTTATATGGCAGCCGATTCAGAGTACATAGTGATCATCGGGTACTCAAGTATTTCCTTACTTAGTCAAATCTTACTCCAAAGCAACGACGATGAGTAGCAACATTACAAAATTATGACTTTGACATCACTCATACAAGGGGCAAAGATAACATAGTGGCTGATTCTCTCTCTCATATGTGGGCCTGCAAAGTATCAGCCATGACAGAATTACATAGTGATTGGATTGAAGAGCTACAAGAGGCATATCTCTTAGATGAGGAATTCAGCCAAATCTTTCAGAAATTACAGCAAGGTCTTATGGAAGAAAACTCACATTACCGGCTTAAAAATGGTCTTATTTGGTGGAAGGGCAAGATTGTTATTCCCTCTACTTCTTCTTTCAAGCGAAAAATTATGGAGGAGTTGCATTCTTCGCCTTTAGCTGGACATTTGGGAGTTTTCAAGACTTATGACAGGATCAGCAAGAGCTTTTATTGGAAAGGACTGTGGAAAGATGTCAAGGACTTCGTTATGAAGTGTATGCCTTGTCAGCAAAATAAGGATAGCACCCATAAGCCAGGAGGTTTGTTGCAGCCATTGCCTATTCCTACGGGTAAATGGACTCATATTACTATGGACTTTATCATTGGCTTACCTACTACCAAGAAGGGGTGGAATAGTATTTATGTGGTGGTTGACAGACTCACCAAAGCAGCTCATTTTATCCCAACAAAAATTCAGTTTACTGCTTCTCAAGTGGCCAACCAGTTTATGGAGCATATTTTCAGATTACATGGATTACCGCAGGTAATTGTCCATGATAGGGACTCAAAGTTTATGAGTAACTTTTGGCAAGCGGTATTTACATCTATGGGTACTAAGTTGGCTTCATCTACGGCTTATCATCCCCAAATTGATGGACAGACAGAGAGAGTTAATAAATGGTTGGAGACTTATCTTCGCCATTTTTGCTATGATGTCCAAACCTCATGGGATTCTTGGTTACACCTGGTTGAGTTTGCTTATAATAATTCCACTCATGCGAGCATAGGAGTTTCACCCTTTGAGGCTTTGTATGGTTACAAGGTGCCCTTACCCACAGTCATTTTTAATGAAAAGATCAACCCTCATGGGAAGGAAGAGTTGGAAAGAATGCAGACCCTTCTTCAGCAATGCAAGGTGAATCTAAGGAAGGCTCAAGATCAGATGAAGATGTATGCTGATGAGAAGAGGAGGCCTTTAGAGTTCCAGGAAGGAGAGCTGGTTTTGTTGAAGGTGCCCAAATCCAAGTACTCTACATTGAAAGATGGATCGAGTAATAAGCTTGCCCACAGATTCTATGGCCCTTACAGGATCCTTAAGCGGATTGGAGATTTGGTATATAGACTAGAGCTTCCCTCTTCTACAAAGATCCATAACGTCTTCCATGTTAGTTTGCTCAAGCCCTATTATGGTGATCCAGTGGATTTAGTTGATGAGATGCCACCTATTGATGAAGATGGTCTTGTTCAGTACATCCCAGAGGCTGTTATAGGTCAGCGTGAAAGGAAGCTTCAATTACGTTCTATTGTGGAATATTTGATTAAATGGAGAGGTTTACCCTCTGAAGAGGCTTCTTGGAGACCTGATTCAATATTGGATGAGTATCCATACTTGAGGGATACATTGGTGGCTGAAGCCTATTGCTTATGGGGCTAGTATTGATGTAGACTGGTTCAGGACAGCACGCTGTTTTAGAATAGTTTTTGTCGTACTTCATTTTCAGAATTGAGCTATCTACATGAGCTTAAAGTACTCTTCAAGAGCTTTGTTTTGATATGTGGTACATCTCATTTGGACACTTCTATCAAAAGTTATGGCAGATTTGGTCCAGCAGGGACTATTATTTCAGCAAGCTGTCTACTTTCTTCTGGAACTATTTGTTGAAGATTCTATGGCTCCAATTGCTTTTGAAGTTCTTCAAATCATGTATATAGTGGGGTCCTCTTTCCGTTCTTCAAATTCAGCCCTTGTAATGATAATTCTTCATTCATTTCCCATTTGTAAAGCTGTAAAACAGAGTAGTACTCTGTTCTATCCATCTCTTCTTTAGTTCTTTCTAGGTTTGTTTTTGAGGACAAAAACTTTTGGGAAGGGATGGATTGTAAGAAGCTGGGAATAGTTAGAATGCTAATAATATGCCATGTCACATAGACACTGGTATATAAGGAGAGAAGTTGTAATTTTTCATATCTTTTGGCAAATCAATACATTTTACAATCTTTCTCTCCCTTCTTGCTCTAAGCTTCCATGGCTTCTTCATCTTTCCTGTCTTTCTCTCTCCAATTCTAGTATTTATCTCTCCTCGTCACCCTTATTCTCTCTCTTCCTGCAGTCTTTTTCTCTCCTCTTTCTCTCTCCCTGGTTCTCTCTCTGACAGCATGCCAAATGAAGCCATCAATTAATACATGTATCCAAAAATTTGTTGTGCAACATAAAAGATAAATTAAAACACAGAGGCAAACAAGCAAGCAGAGCCTCAAAGGCATGCATCAGATGATGAGTCATTTCCAAAACTAAGGGATAATGATAAGAGGGATAATGATAAGAAAGAACATGTTGTGACTCCACCTACATATCATTGCTAGAAGGAAGGAATCACTCTAGCAAATGTACATCCTATTTGATCTAGCCCAAGTGTTCAAATGCTAAAGAAATCGATATGTGAATCTAGATTGGGAAGGATCGAGCCAAGACTACATCTCTTGTTACAATGATAAGCCTACTAGGTTATCATATGCCTGATACTTAGGACCATCCATAACAAAGTAAGGTGAAGTCACCTAATCTTTAGACACATAAACATTAAAGTTACCCATAACAAACCCACCGTAAACAGGTCATAGAGGCACTACAAATCTTTTCATGCTGATGACAATCCCAAGCTATATTACGTGCATACACACCTACCAACCACAAAGCCTTCCCTTATACATTATCTCCACAACCATGAATCTACCTCAAACATCTTGTTGAACCAATGATGGCTACAACAAAGAACATAAAACCAACATAACTTAGGACTTATGAGGGACGTGACCATGAAAGAATGCTATAAATTCCTTAACATAGGTGGAACCAACCAATGAGTATTGGTTATACTCCACCACACAAAAAACCATCTCAATTATAGCAAGAACAATCTTCCACAATTTGAACTAGTTACTCCCCAATGACATCTCTTTAATATTCCATAAAACAATTCTCATTATGAACAAAGATGGGAAGAAAAATTGAATCATTGCTTCACCATAGTTTGTACAATCTCAAACAATTTGTACTAGTTACTCCCCAATGACACTCCTTTAATATTCCATAAAACAATTCTCATGATGAACAAAGAGGGGAAGAACTATTGAATCATTACTTAATGATCATGGTGTTTAACCATAGTGGGCCAAGAAGCACCCTTTGACTGTTGTTCTTAACAAGCAAGATGTGGCTTATCCTCAAGATTAGTTTAAAGTGAATCTTTATTTTCATTTCCATGTAGACTAGGAGGCACATGCAAAGGAACACATTGCTACCAAGACACATCCTAGGGCTCAAGCTCTTGCTACCCATCCACCTCAAGACATAGACAATGTTGCAAAATCTCATTTTATCACATTCAAAAATAAAATGGTGCAATTGGTCACATCTAAAATAATGTCCAACAAAAGTCTCCCATTTCATCTCATAAGCAAATGCATGCAACCCTGAAGCCTCAAAATGAGTTTTATTAGGCTAAGGTTTTCTAGTATCTTAAAGAAGGTAGGCTCTATTTCTATTATGAAAAGCCAAATGAGACCCCACCAAACTTGTTCAAGAGATCTCAAAACCATAGGAAGGAAACACCAAAGGTGAAAATGGAATTAACTAGTTCCATCCAAATTAGACATGCTTGTCCTATGAACATTTTGAAATTCATCCATGGATCTCCATGAACCACATAAACCAATTGACCATCTAGAAAAAAAGGCATACACTGCAATATCGATGCATGAGCATCCAAAATATGAAATAGAAACTCAAAGAACCCCTTTGATCCATCATAAATCTCCTCAACAAGCAAATGCCCATTATCATATGTTAGGATCGTAGTGATGGAAAGTTTTGTGCGATGCTTGTAACTTATTTCCCCCTTAAACTTTTCCATTTACTCGTTTAACCCACATTGGTCCACTAATTTCTTGACATATGGATTTTTGGTTGCCACCTCTTTTAGGTTGTGAATTTGTTTGTACCACAAGTGGTGATATCCTTTAACTTCTGTGTTCAGCTTCTAATCCGCCTTTTCTTTTTTGAAAAATGTTGTCTGAGACTCGATTGTCTTTTCATGTGTCGGTTTCTCTCCTTATCCTACCATAACCAAAGTCTAACAACATCTTGTGGTGAGGTTTTGAGAAGGATTAAATTTGTTAAGGTACATTTATGAACGAAAAAACGTATGTACAACTTGCCAAGAAAACTTAGTTGAAAAAAAAACATATATATAGCTTGCCAATAAAACTTATCTTAATATACTGAACATTTACACCTTTGATAAAAGAAAAATTTCGTATTTTAGGGAAACAATCAATTTGCAAAGTTTATGCAAGCTACAAGTCCCAAGCCACTAGCCCCTCCTCCTCCTAATGGATTGCAATACTTCGAGGATTGCATAAGGGAGTCATGCCAAGGATTTCATTATGAGGTGCTAGCTTACTTGCTTAAATACAAGGAGATTCCCAACTACTTTCACAATTGCCAATTGTAGAAGTGTGGATTATATTCTATGGTGGCATAATGGTCCATATCTTGTGGTTGAATGTTGATATGAGTAATATAGGTCATGACATTAGTGAGAAAGTCACTTGAACCTAATCAACTAGCAATATGAGGCTCCTCTTTTGCTAAGGATTGGATCCATATATGGATGTAGTATCACATTATCTTCTAATGGATGTTTACAGGTAGCGAATACCCAAAACAAAGTGGAGGTAATGTAAGTAGGATCATATTTTGACGTTTATATGGCACGTCATTGCTCAGCATTGGACATGATTTGACATCCCACTCTTTTCTATTGCACTCATAAGGTAAACCAATGCTATAATAAGGAGAACTTGATTTGTGTGAGATGATCAAGGTTGGCAAGTTCGCGTCAGGTGTGGTCTCAACACAACTATACTTGAAGGATGTGATTAAGTGTCCTTTTAAGGATTGCTCTCGTGAAATCTAAGTTGCAATGAGCTCATTTGAGGCCACCTTGATGAAGATAAATTCACATTCCTCCCATGAGCATGGTAGAGACTTCACAACATTCATGGTATTTTCATAGAGGAGGCCTAGGTTAAGTCATTTGTAGTTGCATGCGAATAGAGTGAAGGTATTATCTACCTATCAGATACACGTGACTATCAGTATCCATAGCCATGCTAGCATCTAGTTTTAAGAGAGATTACCTCTCATAAGAATATTGTAGCCTTAGGGGGGATTCTACTTTTGACTGGTTTGATGAAGAGATGTGATTTCTTGACCTTGGCTTGTTGTAGTAATTGAGTTGAGGGCATTCTTAGGTTCAAATGGGGATTTTGTATTCATTGGTTCGACTTGGGTTTGAGGGTGAGAATAGGGCACATTTCTAGTAGTTGTTGGATTATCCTCACACTGAGGGATGGCTAGCTTATGTGATTTTTTAGTTCAATGAGTTGTGATTCTTTATGGGTTATTTGACAACATTCAAAGCCTAGATTTTTTGTAGGATTGACTAGTAATGCATGTGGTTCTTCATTTTGTAGGCTTGCTGAGGCACAATACTTGGTACTAGTGGTCATTGTAGTTATGGAGGCTTGATATCCTAGAATTTTGGCTATGGAGGTATTTGGGTAGCCTTGTATGCAAGCTTTGGCAACCAGATTTGCTTGTTACCAGCATAGTAACCCTATACCTTGAGAAAAGCTTTAGGAACCCATCAAGTTGGGCTTGGGGCATGATATCTATGGTCTTGCCATACTTGGTTAGGGGTCAGTTTTTGCTGGCGATGAGCACTTGAGTGGACATGATTTCTTTTTTTGGTTAATGTCAGAATCCACTCTTGATGATTCATATTAGATTAAGGTACATGAGTGATTGGTTTGTTATGGTTGGCCTAAGCTTTGAGCAAATTGTTGAGGAGAGTATCATTTCTTCTTCGAAGGGATAAACTCTAGAGGGTTTGAAAAGCATCAATGGTATTGTCTTCTCATTTGAAGTGTTAGTACCCTTGTTGAAAGTTGTGATAATCTTAACATTGGGTAACTCTAGGTGGATGCATTGCAATTCAAGGTTGACTATATATTTGGTTAATTGTTTAGATGGGCATCCCAATAGTACTTCATTACCCACTTCTTTGATGTTAGGCGACATGTAGAAGATGACGGATAGAGTTTTAGCCTCAATGATCAACATGATTTGTCATTTCCCAAATAGTACATAAGGAGATCCTCTGTATGGATACACTTTTGTAGTCCTCCGAGTGAGTGGGAGTTGCCCAATACTCATCCAGTCATTATAAGTCATAATGTTACAATCAACACCGTCATTGATTAGAGTAATGACTTTGTTACAATCAACACCGTCATAATGTTATAATCAACACCGTCATTGATTAGAGTAATGACTTTGTGAGCTTTTCTTGCTCTGTCAATGTAAGTTATGGGTATGGGATTTGAATTTTTAGGGTCAAGCTCAGTGCTTCTAATCACCTATATGGTAATAGAAGGTAGTGCCATTGGAGGTTCGCGTAGCGGATGTGCAGGTGGATACATGTTTTTCAACTTCCGTTAAAGAAGCCTAGGCCTTCATTGCTCAATGCTTCAAGCTTGATATTACTAATTCTGCTAATCATATGCACTCAAAAAGGGCCTAGACCTTGGGACTTCATTTTTTGCTTATGTCCCTTGATGGAGTAGAGCAACACACAGTCTCCCTTCTCAAAATCATGTTGTTTGATGTGTTTGTTGAACTAGGCCTTTTGTTGTACTTTTTCGTAGATAAGAGCATGTGTTGCCATTAATTGAGTTTTAGACAATCATTCTAGCTCTAACTAAGTTAAATGATTGGTCCAAGCTTCTTGAACTTCCCACCATTCTTGCATAGCCACTCTCAAGCTAGGGATAAAGAATTTGATCGACATAATTGCATCAATACAATAGGTCAATTTAAAGAGAATTTGGGCAGTTGCAATCTTATAGGCTGTATGATAAGCCCATAAAGCTCCATCACCTTGCCACTCGATTGCTTTGAGAAGAAAAAATAGTTTTGGTTAGGATATAATCATGATTTTGTTTGTGGCTTTAGCTTGACCATTTTCTTGTGGGTAGTATGGGGAGGATTTTTTAATGTATGATCATCATGAATGTGGACAACAAGTGTGAAATCACCTCATTAATGAAGTGTGCGCCTTGATCACTCATAATCTCAATGGGATAGTTGAACCATGAGATCACTTCCTCCCATAAGAATTTTGTTGTTTTTCTCATAGCCCTAGCCTCTGTACATTTGGTCAGGTAATTTGTAGCAATGCTAAGATACCTAGATTGAGAATACTAAGCTGTGGGACTTATAGGCCCTACAAAATCTATCCCCCACTTTTCAAATGGTTATTATGTAATTATTGACATTTGCTCCATCTTTTCCTTCCTAACTAGAACTTTTGTGTGCCGACATTCATCACAATGCTTGATGAACCTTGCAGCATCATGAAATAGAGTTGGCCACCACAACAAGATTTTCCGACCAAGAACCTCTTTATTAAGATATTCTCGAAGTGGGATATGTGGATAATCTAATTGTCAAATTAATCAATGCCAATTAGAAGGACAAAGAGGAGATTCATGATCACATCACTCACATTTGGAGTCTCTACAAAATGATTACAATAGCTTAAAAACCCACTCAGAAGGCAATCTTCATTGTATTCATTAATTGGATAAAGGATGAGGAACTCTACAAGCATTCATTTGTGTGGACGACTTACTAAAGGAGAGAAACACCAAAGCTATGTGGCATGCAATAAGCCTTAGCATCCATAGTGAGAGAGCCACCATCCATAGTAAGAAATGTTGGTAGGTGAATTGGGTAGTCGGCCTCTAACAATCCCCAAGACAACACCATAGGATAAAGACGGAGGATCTCCTCTCAACAAAACCCACGAGACAATACCATTGAACACATGATTAAATATTCCTGATCACTCACTCCTCATTGGGACTTTAACTCAACACTTAAGCAGTTTAAACCTTCAAGCTCAAAATATACTATTTTTAGAGAGAATTTGATGTGGAAACAACCATGCTGAGACTCTGATAACACAAGCTTTCAGATTCACACAACTCCTATTTTTTAGGGATGGCAACCCCACGCAACAACTGCTCCACAAAGCGTGGTTGCCTCAAGCAGTGAAATGTTGGGGATATGGAACGAGGCTGGTTTGCCTAGGTTGAGCGAGCTTCCTGCCATCATGCAGAGTGGCACAATTGGCTCCTCAATTGGCATGGTTGCAGCTTTAATAGCCTGCCGATATAGTTCTTCCTCATCCGAGAATGGTAGGTCAATGGTTGTCAAAACATGCATCCAATCCCTCTCATCCTCAGGGCAAGGAATATATTTAGTGAGTGATCCATAGGGTTTGGTCATTTGAGTATCGCCTTTCAACATAGTTGAGATGCATTTAGGTCAATAGGGGCCGTCTTCCAAGTGTCCATCTCTACCCTTACTGCACTAGTTCTGTTTCCTAGGAAAATCAAACCATTGCTCCAGTCCTCAATGACACGCGCATTCCTCATCCAAGGTCGGCCTAATAGTATGTCGTAATCCACTCCCTTCATGACAATGAAGTTTACGGAAAACTACACACCGGCAATCTTTACTGGCCAATGGTCTTACCTTCATTCCATTTGCTAACATGACATTAAACCTAGCAGTCTCTACAGGAGGGTTTCCCCATGCCTCTAAGACTCTTAGTTGCACAAGAATAGAAAGTGACCATGTTAGTATCAGGATCAAGCACTGATGACCATTGACCCTTGAGATTATTTGATTGAAATCCAATCATTCTTGGTACAATTGAAAAAAATGTGCAAATAGTAGATGTGAGTAGACTAGCACATGAGATCATAACTAAAATAGAGGAAGAAAGAAGGCTAGGGAAAGACCTGTCATACTAAGTTGCGAGGTTTACATAAGCATAAAGGGTTGATAGGCAAAGAAAAGAGATTGAGCTTAACCAGGTTAAGTATATATTGGTGTTCAGTGAACACACCAGGCTATGAGTCAATGCTACCATAGAAAGAGTGCTCAAAGTTGATCTGACCCTAGCCAAAATCCTAACTAAGTGATTACTGGACAATTCAACCAATAAGCAAAGTAGTACTACACTAGTGGCCTCAATCCTAATCAGATTAGGAAGTGCACCCAACATTAGAAACCAAACTAAAATCCTCATAGTCACAAAACAAATTGAGAAAGGTAGAAGATGACCCTTACACTTTTTTGGAGCAATTTGAGTAGGCTTATGAGGCTAACAACCTCCATGACACTTCTCGATTCGCACAAGCATTCAAGCTATACCTAGGAGAAAAAGGACGCAACTGGTTCAATAGTATCAATACCGTCGAATGCAACAATTTTGATGGAGACATGGGAGAAAACCCATTGTAAGAACCACTAACATATTGGATGTGCAATCACTCTAAAAACATATGGTCTAGATGTCCGAAAAGGGAACAAGCAAATAAAGACAAGGCAAATTTGAGGTGACTGGAATGTGGTGTCATACACATGTACATTGATTGCCCTAAGCAAAAACCCTACATTAGCACTCGGCAATTATACCATCATCACCACTTGGACTCTTTAATGTCAAAACACTTGATGATGATGCTATGGCGATCCCTTTAAATGTCATGACTAGAGCTCAAGCAAAACACATGACATTGTGGTACTCGAACCCAACAACTTGGATGCCTCATCCATAGGCACAAAGAATCAAAAGAAAAGGAAGAAGAGAATAGAAGAAAAACTAACATTGAATGGAAATAGTAAAGCAACCTTCATGAGAGGAAAACAAGTTGTTGATGCAAAAGCAAAGACTTCAGCTCCCAAAAAGAACAAGCGGGGGAGCACTAAAGTTGGGGGGAATACCCAAATCCCAAGCAACAATTGGCATTATCGATAAAGTAAGAAGCTATATAAAAGAGACTCAAGCACACCTCTAGGACATTGAACCCATAGTGGAATAACGGTTACATGACTTGTTGACAATGAGTCCACTAGCTTCTCCTACCTACATGGGACTAGAGGAAAATCCCATACCTTGCACATCTCCTTTAAAGACAAGTATAGCTACAACTCAACATCAACCACACATGACCATTGGAAATAAGACATTGAGGATATGCATATGATAAATCGAATGCTAACTTGCTAGCCATTTTGACCTCAACATCAATATCATTGTCATTAGGGCCATTATTGAAGTAAAGCCCTTCACTCTAGAAAGCATTGGAAAAGTGGACTCGAAAGATCAATGTAATCGGAAACACCAATCCTCCAAGACCGCACTGCTAACACACATAACTAGTCTAACTCTAAATCCCACAATTGGGAACCTACAAATAAATGCCTTCTGAGAAGGAACAAAAATGCACACAATACATCCTATTATCACATTGGGAGATTCCACAACCAAAAAGGGATTTTGTGGACACATGAGCAGGGGTTAGTGTCTTAGCCTCATAGTGTTATAAGCTTGGGGCAACTAACCCATAGAAGCTATGTGATTTAATGTCACATTGGCCAACTGAACAAACGTCACAAACCATTTGGTATTTTGAAGGACTAGCCTATTAAAATTGCAAGTGTCAAAATTTTAGTGAACTTTATTGTCATGAAAGGAGTCAACTACAACATCCTATTTTGTTGACCCTAGATGAGAGGTGCACAAGCAATTGATGATTGTGGTGGTAACGATTTGATGTTCTTTGGAAACCACACAAAAGCTACTAGAATTGAGATGGACACTTGGAAGACCTCGATCATCAACCCAAAGGCCATCTCTTCTTGTGTTGAAGGGAAACACCAAATTCACACCAATTATGGTCTACTTATGAAATGCATCCATTGTCTTTATGATGAGCAAGATTGGATGCATATCCTTACTACCGTTGATTTTCCTTTCTCAGATTATGAGGATCATTTTAAGCAAGTGACCACTACAATTGAGGGGCAAGAAAAATCAATGAATGCCATAAACCAATACATGCCATCAATACCAATATGCATGATGGAAAGAAGTGCCAAAATAGCTCCCAACATGACTTTTCAAATACCTGCAAACAAATTGGAGCTGACCAAGATCTTAGATTATTTGAAAAAGCACATGTATGAAATCCTAATGCTAACTTAAGAACACTCAAAAACAAGTTGGAGCTTGTTAAGATCTTAGATTTTTTTAAAAATAAAATGTATGAAAATCCTAATGCTAAAACACTCAAAAATCTTTTAGAAGCTTGATGATGGAAGTGAACCAAGGTGCATGATCTAAACCTCCTCTATAATTAGGCCCTTCTCAAGAGGAATGTCGAGTTGGCAAAAGAGGTGATGATAGATGACGAGGCTTCTAACACAGGAGACATAGAAAGTACCTACACTAACTGTGAAGCAGGGGATGTAGCTGCAATTGTGGGGGGAATCAAGATGATCGACTATGCTTGACAAGCATGTGATTGAACAAATCATTGTCAACTCAAAATTTAAAAAGACACATGCACTACTTGCCGATGGAGTAGTTAGAATGGATTTAGATAGAACTTGGCTAGAGTACTTGGAAGTACTAGATTATCAACAAGTAGGACTCACTAAGTGAATCCACTAACTATATACGGACTTAGGATCGATTTTTAGCTATGATCGCTAGGTGAAACACCCTCTTCTAGTAGAGACTACAACTTCAACTTTGGGTTGGAAATCAGCTCAGACAGTGATCCAAAAATCCCTTCATTTTCTTATCACTCTATAATTGTATTGGCTAGGCCAAGACAACCTGCTCAAGTGTTGCATTTGCAAACATGAGATGCATGAAATTTTGGCTAAAGTGCACACATGAATCACAAGGACTCACTTGGATGGAGACTCCTTTTAGAACTAGTAAAAAATCCATCAAGATAGGATATCTTTTTTTGTCATAAGTGACATACAGATTTACGTACAGTTCCTCTTTGATTGATTTTTTCCACAAAGTGTACTGGAGTGTCACTCAATGGATGTGTGACTATAGGTCTAGGCAGCCTGGGTATTCCTATCAGATTGATGTTGGCCCTAGGAGCTATGGGTTGTTTAGGGAGGGCAAGCAGAGCTCCTCTTTTATAGTTAAACTGCCTATTCATTAGATAGTATGGCTGTGGGTAAGACAGAGGATATGGAAGCCTTCTTGCTAGTTGGTAATGCATGGCTTTGTGACCCATTCTTCCATACTTTGTACATGTATGCGATCAAGGGTCTGCAAATTCTAATAGGAGATGATTATTGCCACAATGGATGCACTAGACATGCAATCTTATGGATCGTCACAATGCATCCTAAATCTTTACTAACTCCAACTTAAGTCATGCTACTTCGTTCAATATATCTACACTCTTTACTTTATCTTGGATGTCTATGAGGCATTGGTGGATGAAAATGAGCAACTAAGGACATGATGTGGCGTGGGGTAACACGTGCAAATATCATTTTTTTGTCTTTCTAATGCCTACCTATAGCAGGAGTCAGATTGATAGGTAGAAATCCCAAGTGGTACCATGCATGTTCAACACGTGGTTGTGATATTTCAGCTTTGAGACGTGCCTCATGCAGGAAGAGATATCCTCATACATGGAATGTGTTCTCGCTTCCAATTTTGAGTCCCCGAGCTGGAATTTTACGTGGCATGGGGCATGTTTGCCATCTAGCAATTAAGGGGAAGTAAGGGGCAGCTTGGTAAAATAGGAGGAAAAGTAAAAACGTGAGGAGTTTTTTTTGGAAAAAGAAGAGAGAGGGAGAGGGAGAGGGATTCTACACAAGACAATTAGCATGAGAGAGAGAGAGAGAGAGAGAGAGAGAGAGAGAGAGAGAGAGAGAGAGAGAGAGAGAGAGAGAGAGAGAGAGAGAGAGAGAGAGAGAGAGAGAGAGAGAGAGAGAGAGAGAGAGAGAGAGAGAGAGAGAGAGAGAGAGAGGAATCTTGCAGCTTGAAGAGAAGGGAGAAATCTAAAGAAAGAGGCCGTGAAGTTGAAGTTATCGGAGCCGTGGAGCATGATGGCAAGGCTGTTGAAGTCAATGGGCTGATGCGAGTTCATAGTTTTCAAATGATAGTAATAAGAGTCTGCCTTTTGTCTTGTTTTCTTCTATTGTTACTTGGGGCACAGAGAATGCAGATCTATTCGGATGTATGGATACAAGTGAAAGACATCAAAGGGTTGTTCTTTGTTGTGTTGAAAGTGATGTATGTTAGTTGTTTGTGTGAGGCTTCCCGTACATGAGAGAAGAATGGAAGTAAAGGATCTCTACATCTGAAACTGGGTATGTGGTAGAGAATATGTATTATGGGCAGGTGTTGAATGCACGGACTCGAGTTAATGGAAATTTGAAAAGATTTGCATCTAGGAAAATGATGAATTAGAGCTCATAAAGTTCGAAGCTCACGTAACTCTTCATCAATGCAAGATATGTTGAAATGTATTTGCTAGTACACTGAAATGATAATTTGAAATCAAAGAAAATGTCTTCCCGTTGGCACGTTTGGGCTTCTTGGAACATAGAAGTTATGTGTTTGATGTATAGAGCAATAGTATATTTAGGACTACATGCTATGCTGAGCTGTTTCAAGAAACAAATCAAAGAATTTGGCTTTGAGTTGCTCTGGAGAGTTCTAGATTGGAAAGAGAGCTACAAATTTCCTTTTTGAAGCTCGGAAATCTGAGACTTGATTAGAAAGTTATGAGGTGTTATGTGTAGTGCTCTATGAGGCAATTTCTGTGCTCTATAAGGAAATAGGTGAATTCAGCAGTATCTGCACCACCAACTTGGTTTCCCATGAAAGTCATCATGATTATCCATTGCTATATTAGTGTAAACTCTGTTTTGTTACAGTAATGGAATGTCTACAACATTGAAATGCTTGTACTAGTGGAATTGGCATGAAAATTTGCCGTATAAGGCTTTGGTCACCTGCATTTTTGGTTTGTATTTATGTGTGCTCTGAGAAAAGAAAAGCAGAAATGATCTACAACTGATTTTGCACTGCTTGAGGCAACTACGCTTGTGGGGCAGTTGCTGTGTGACCATCCCTAAAAAATAGGAGTTGTGTGAATTTGAAAGCTTATGTTGTCAGAGTCTTAGCCATGGTTGTTTTTGCATCAAATTCTCTCTAAAAATGGTAAATTCTAAGCTTGAAGGTTTAAACTGCTTAAGTGTTGAGTTGAAGTCCCAGTGAGGAGTGAGTGATCAAGAATATTTAATCATGTGTTCAGTGGTGATGTCTCCTGGGTTTTGCTGAGAGGAGATCCTCGATCTTTATCCTGTAGTGTTGTCTTGGGGGTTGCTAAAGGCCCTTGACTACCCAATTCACCTACCATAGATTGGTGCCCCCATTGAGGATCTCCCATGTTGAAGGTCTCTTGCTGATCTTATCACTTGGGAAGTGTAAGGTTTGGAAACCAACCTATACAAAAACTCAAGCATGGTGGCTTTTGGATATGAACCCTTCTTTGGTACTAAAAATGAGGATGCTAATCACTTTATCAAGAGATTGGAGAGGATGGCTTACCGAGATCGAAGGGACACTGATGCAGATAAGCTTTGAATTATTAGCATGCTGCTTGAAGGTTCTGCAAGATTATGGTGGAACTCACTAAATGAAGAGACAAGGGCAAATTGGAATGAAGTTAAAAATGAGTTCCTTGCAAGGTTCGTAGCTAGCCAAACTCCTAAGAGTTTATGGAAATATTTGGAAATGATGTTTCAGGGGGAAAATGAGAAAGTGTCTAAATTTTTTGCGAGATTTGAAGCAAAATGGATAGAAATTGTATAGAGTATGGAGTAACCTCCGATGATGTTCTTGAAAAAGGACAAGTTTGTTTAATTACTCATGCCTGAAATTAGAGAAAACATTCTGATCAAAGACCCTGATACATATGAAGATGCAATCAAAATAGCCAAAGAAAAGCAAAGGAAAATACAATTGAGGTTGGATCAATCAAGAGGTATTACTGTGCATGTGTTTTTACGGCTTAATTAGGTTGACACTATTGCAAGAAATGTAGGACAACAAGCTGTGAATCTTCATGGGGCATTTGAGAGAGCGGAGAATGGGACTCAACAAGGCCATAGGAAACTTGATGATGATGTGATTAATAAACTGCAATAATAGTTGGAAAATCTAAATTTGAATATGAGCCTATTGCAAGCAAGGCAGCCTCAAATGCAACCAAGATTTAGAGGACCTCCAAGAAATAGATGGGAAAACATAAAATGCTTTAACTACAGAGAGAGAGGTCATATTGCTCCTAATTGCCATTATCCAAGAAGAATAGGAGGGGAGATATATCCCATGCCACAATGGAATGCTAAGCAAGATGCTAGACCTCAACAGGAACAAAGGCCACTTGAACAAGCTAGGCAACAGTTGGAAAGAAGACCTAGTGAAGGCACATCGGTTATGAATTTGATCGAAACTAGCATGTCTGATGATGGGGAAAATGCAGGGGTTTTAGCTAATAATAGAGCCAGAGAGAGGGACACTGAAACTAAAACACAAAGGTCAGCAAGGATTAAAAAGGGAAAATAGGTTGTAGACGATCCAGAAACCAACAAGAAAGCTAGACAACCGTAGGAAGATTCAAATGGGGGACTTTGCTTTAGGAGTCAATCAAGTTCCTTACAACTTGCTTGAGGATTTAAAATGTAAGAAGACTAACATTACATATGGTTAGCTACTGCAGATGAACTCATCTCTGAGGAGGCAAGGGCATGGGTTGGTTAGCATCAGGAAAGGAAAAACCCAAACTAGGCATGTTGAAGTGGTATACCTATCAGATGTGAAAGACATTATAACTATCAAGGATGCATGGATACATGGAAGAAAAATTGATCAAGTTTATGTTGATGGTGGCACGCAAGTCGTGTAATCACTGAAGAAGCAATGATGCAAATCCATCTTAAAATTACAGGGAAGTCACTATTTAAGGTTAAAATGGCAAACAACTCAAAAGTGAAATGTTTGGGAGTCATCAAAAACTTGGAAATCAACATTGGAGGTCGAAGAGCATGTTTGGAATTCCATGTTATGCCTACAAAAATTGGGGCATATCCTCTCATTTTGGGATGACCATGGCTGACTGGTATGAGGTCCCGACAAGACTGGTATAGAGGTCAATTGGAACTCTATTTAGAGAAGCCAGCTCATAAGAGGGTGATCTTTGACATGAAAACAGGGTCCCTAATTCAAAATGGATATGAAAGTGATGTTGGAGAGGTGATGAAAGTAGTGATTCAGAAAATTCCAATCTTGATGAGGAAGATAGAGAATGGGAAGCTAGCCTACTCTCTAGAGATGTTGACCTCTTCGGGTTGTCAATCCAGGGTTCAAAAAGAGAGAAAAAAGTTGTAAATATTGTTGCAAGGGGTATAGATCTCAGGTAGGAAACATGTGATCAACAACCTGAAATGAATGTTGGACTCCCCAAGCTTATAAGTATGTTGGGAAATGACTTAACTAATGATGAAAGAGATAAATATTTAGCCATTTTTCAAAAATACCCAAAACTGTTTGCTATAGAATATCACCAACTAAGGGGTACTAACGGCATTGCACACCATATCAAATTGAAAGAAGGGTATAAACCAATGGCTCAAAAAATTAGGAGACTCGTTACAATCTAGGAAAATGTACTTAAAGCTGAAACTCATAAGTTGCTTGATGTGGGATTTATCTATCCTATTGATGACGTGGAGTGGGTGTCTCCTATTGTAATCGTAACAAAGAAGAATGGAAAGTGGAAATTATGTGTTGATTTCAAGTCCCTTAATGCAACGACTAAGAGGGACTACTATCTTCTTCCATTTCAAGATGAGAACTTGGATCAAGTAGCTGATCATGAATTTTACAATGTGTGTGATGGATACTCTGGATATTTCCAGATCAGAATAGTAGAAGAAGATAAAAAGAAAACAATGTTCATTACCCCATGGTGATGCTTCTATTATAGAGTAATGCCCTTTGGTCTGATGAATGCATACATCAGTTTTTCAAGATGGGTTAGTTGAATGTTTACCCCTTTCATTGGGAAATCTTTGCGGGTGTTTATGGACGACTTTTGTGTGTATAGCTCGAGGGCATTACACTCTCAAAAACTTTATGAAGTTTTATGCAGACTTGATGAGGATGGTGGTTAGCTGAACCCTGATAAATGTAAAATAACAAGAACTAGAGTGGTACTCTTGGGTCATGAAGTGTCTGCTAATGGTATTTCACTTGAGCCTAGTAAAGTTGAGGCTTTACTTCTTATGGATTCTCCAAAAACTGTAAAAGAACTTATGAGCTTTGTTCAAAAGTTGAGATATCTAGCAAGATCATTCCATATGCTAGCTGAGTATGTATATCCTTTACAGAAAGCAACTCAAAGGGATCCTTTAATTTGGATGCAAGTTGAAGAGGATGCATTCTTATGGATTAAAGAAAAGTTAAGCACTTTGCCAGTTCTTATGCCTCCAAACTGGGATGAACCTTTCTTCATTAGCATTAGTGTTGGGAAAAATGCAATGGGAGCCATTTTAATGCAGAAGGGAAAGGGGATGTCTGATATGAGGCATGTGTCTTATGTAAGCACATCCATTGGAGCGATTGAAAAAGCTTGGATGGAAGAAGAATTGTTGGTATGGGGACTAGTATATGCAGTTAAAAGATGGAAATCATACTTGAATCAAAAACTGTTAGTAGTACTTACTAGTTCTTAGTTGCTTCCACAGGTTCTGTTGAAAATGCTCCAAGAGTTACTAAGTGGTTGCTGGCTCTGCAAGAATTTGAATTTACATGTTTGAAGGAGGATACTATAAGAGCTAGCTTAGCTGATATTTTGACTTATAAAGAATCTGTTGAAAGTGAAGCGATTATAAGGCAGAAACTAATTTCACATTCACAAATTCATGAGGAGATGAAGGATAAAGATGCTACCTTGTTTTTTAATGGCATTTATATAGAAGAGTGCTGAAAAAGGGAGGACTGGGTTTTGTGATTATGGATGCTAAAAATTGAGAAGTCTTTTTTGGAAGTCAAGAAACTAAAGAGATACAAAGTAACAATGAAGCATGTGGCACCTATCCTAATACTAGGATTGAGTGAGTACTATGTGCATGTGTTGCAATGTGAATTGCTTAATGCACGCATGCGTGTGTGTCTTGGAGTGTGGCATGCAAATGGGGTATCCTAAATCTTGGCTGAGCATTCTAGTGTCAAACCACTTAGTACAGGGCAAGGAAAGTAGTTCTTAAGGAAGCATCTATAGTGGAACTCCTTGCTAGACTTCTCCTTATGTGGATGTGGGAGTCCATAGGCTCACAACTATTTGTGGGCACCTCCTTCACATAAGCAATCTTGTGCTAAGCTCCTAGTAATCTATATATATTCCTCTTCCTTGGACATGGATTGCTATTGCCAATAGCTAAGGCATGGTCCTAGATGAGATAATGATGAAGCATTTCCCGAGTCTAATGTATGTGTATGCATATGCTTAGCCATAGTTGTTATCACATTGTACCGCATGAAATTGGCTCTAGGGTCAAATGTGCCTTATCTACCAAGGGTCGTGAGATCAAGTGCTACTTTATGTAGATAGGCCTTCAATGCTATGAGTCCCAACATCTAGAGATAAAGTACATGCACATTCTTTTCTTGACTACATATTATCCTTACTCAATCACAATAATTAGTATTACCTTCTTTCTCCATTAGTATTTATGATGTCCATTGCAATTGTAGCATTGTTTCATGATTTGGTTTAATTAGGGCAACTATAAGCTTATGTGAGGATGGGGCTATGACATTGGATAAGATAGGGGATTGAATTAGTGCACTATTGGCCCACATGCATGTGGATGACCAAAGGGTACTTGGCCACCGATTACGGGACGACCCAAGATTGTGGCTACCAATCATAAAGTACTTGAGCTAGAGTGGCATAGGCATCCATGATCAAGCTAGAGGCTAAGTGGGAGCTAGCAGCCAAATTGGTGGGGTGGTGTGGTATGTGTCATCCACCATCAATTTGTGAGCTAGCAGCAAAATTGGTGGGGTGGGGTTTGTCTGAGCTGGTGGGGACTATCCTTTGTTCGAATGATCTAGTGGTGGTTGAATGGGCTGGTGTTGTGGTGATTGAATAGGGTGAGGGCTAAGAGAGTAGGGGGTTGAGGGAGCACATTATGGCTCATTGTGTGAGGTGGTCACCATAATCAGGCACTACACTCCCTTCAATCACCTTGAGGCTCTAGGAGGCAAGCACACCCTTATAATCAAGCTCATATTGAGCTCATAGTTGAGCTCATGTATTGATTGGTAATTGAGCATGTATTGCACATATACTCAATGGTTATGTGTTGGGCCAGCCAAAAGAGACGAGAAGACTACCAAGACAAAACAAGAAAGCTATTCAAGCATGTCGGTTGAGCATGTGGGAATCGTTGTGGGATGCTAATAATCATTGCTATAGAAGAGAGGAGTGGCCCACCTCCATGGTGGCTAGCACAAGTTTTGTCCTCCAATCACTAGAAAGTATTAGGGTAAGCTCCTTTAGAACTATAGAGGAATGAGGGACTTTAGGGGCTCATTTGCTACTATTCCTATGAATATTCAACAGAGGTGGAAGAAAGAATACCCCATCGCCAATATTGTTACATGGAAAAGAAGGTTGAAGCTATAGTGGAAATCCACTCTCTTCCTATAGGTTGAATGTATTCAAATGGAGGTTGAGTCTCAAGAAACTACCTTTGCATGCTTGATTGGCTAGCAAGATGCAAGTTAGTAATCTATGTCCCTTTTGTAAAAGGGAAAAGGAAATAGAGAAGCATTTGTTTTGGGATTGTCCCCAGTTAGCATTAGTTTGGAAGAAGATCAAGAAATGGCTTACTGATGCTAATCTTAGGAATGTCTTTGGCATGATCATTGCTTTTTGGGTGATCGTGAGCACTTGGATGAACATAGTTGGAATCTAGTCTACTTGATTAATGCTATGGTCCTCAAATTTCTGAGTAGAAGAAACAACATTATTTTTGGTAGAGCTCATCATAAATTTCCAATGGATTACATAAAGACTCTTGTGAATGGTTGTTTGACTATAATTAAGTCTATTAAGAAGAAGCATTGGATCTATAATCTATTTGCTAAGAAGTTAATTGCCATGGTTTCAACACGATGCTGCATTCTTTGATTTGTAATTACTTGCTTATATTTTTCATTAATACAAACAAACTACATTATTAAAATTTTCCTTAGTCTGAATTGAAATTAGTGATGTTAATATCGATGTCTTGTCAAGATAGTTTAATACTTTTAAAAAGTAAGTATAAACAAAAATTATTTGTATAGATATAGTAACATTTAAATATATATTGTCACCTCTAATACTAGTGTGCAAGACGTAATCATTGTGTTGTATTGATTAGCCATGTTACAATAGTAGTTACATTTATTATTTACATCAATTAATGTTACATATATAAATGAGTGTACTATTGGAATATGAAAATTTTGGATATTATTTATGTTAAGGCATTAATTTTCTTTTGAATGTGTATTTTTCCCTCTAATAATAATATTCAAATCCTAATCATTATGTTGTATAGTGATCGAGATATGTAATGTTATAGTGCTATATAGATTAGTAGTGCTACAATATTATATATGTGGTTAGCCATTCTATTTACTGTTTACATCAAGGGTTACATATATACATGGGTGTACTATTGAAATATAAAAATTATAGATATTACTTATGCAAGATATTATTTATTTATGGTGCCACATGGAGCAACCATTATTTTTGCCTCTCGGCATGCAGGATTCTCTATTTGGTCAAGCTAGCCATGCCCCCTGCTTCGAGTTCAAGTCGACATGACTCTTAGCATTTTAACTCATGAGGAGAGGTGGGATTGACCCATGTTGCCTCGATGGTGTCGTGGTCCAAGATGGCTAAAAGTGGATCCTTGTGAGCACCTGAAACTATTTCGTGGCATGATCTGGCGACTCCAAGCACCAACTTACCCAAGTGCGAGTTAGACAAACGTGTGATGCATGCTGTGAGGAGTGAGCCGCGATGCGGGAGGGATATCAAGGCATGACGGCATGTGACATGACATGACAAGAAGGGTGCATGTTGTGAAGCAATGGCATTTTCTTGGTATATCTTTCGAGTTTGCTTCTGTTGTGTGTTCAAGACTTGACGCGATGCTATGTGCCCATGAAACTTGTTACTTGTGCTGCGGGTCTCTATGCTGTTGTGGACTTGTGGGACCAGGGAGCCACTATGACACTTACTGCCCAAATTCTAAAACTTAGAAAACCACTTATCAAATGTCAAGAGAAAGTAGTCCCATAAAAACATTACATTGCTACAGTATGGTATAAGGATAAGCTCATAATGTGAAATTTTAAGAGAACAGAATGGATATTACATCATTCATATGATGTTACAATCACAAGTGTACCATGAAATATTCAATAAAGACAAATAACATCTCCCATCTTCAACAAATAAGTTAGTAAACACCAATTTTGATGAAGGCTTGGACCTAATACCTAAAAAACCATCCATAACAGTGGGTTAGTGAGAATAAACACTATTATGGGATGTAGACATCGATAGTTCAACATTGTTGTTATCTCATCATATCAAACTTGGTAGCCGAACCTGAGCAGAGGGTGCAGAAGACATGTTTTTATTGTACAATGAATTGGTAGCCATACTAGTAACAATGAAATGACAGAGACTTGGAAAGAGAATAGGTAGGGTGATCCATGAAGGAAGGTGTTTTATATAGGGATTTCTAGTATGAAAATAGTCTTCACATGTATGGTAGATACATAAATGTCCATTATTACATAACTAAAAATAGTCTTTCCATGTGTGGCTAATACAACAAGGTCTAGTTTTTACATAACTAAAATCATTTCTAGCGATAACAAAGTATCATCAAAGTGAGTAACATGCATTTCTCCATGAGCTAAATCACATCCATTTATGGTAAGTCATGCATGGCTAACTTCATGTTTTTCAACCTACATAAGAATAGTATCTTAGTATCTTATATCAATAGGGAAGAGGTGTTTATGAGTAGGTTGTCCACAACAACTAAGCAATTAGGTATCCTTTTTTCAATATTCTTATCTTAAAAGACCCATACGATCATTGTCTTTCAAGAGATCTTATAGGAGAAACATGTATGATAATCATGCATATCACATCCTTTTATGAAACATATATGTTATGTAATGGACTGATGGCCTAAACTTAGAGTAATACACATATATGTGTGCATATTACATCCCTTTATGAAACATATAAGGTATGTAATGGGACTAATGGCTCAAACTCAAAGTAATACACATATATGTGTGCATATTAGTCATTTCATTGCATGACCAAGGCTAGAGTGCTTGATATGGTGAAAAGGGGGAGATATCAATAGCAAACATGATCAATAATAACAGGGGTAGTCTAACCTTGGTTTTGTAGGATTAGTAAGCTAAGAGTGATGTTTGATGCTTCGCATATCAGTCCATTTGTAATCCACTAGAGATTTTGGCATTTGCTACCACTGGGCAAGATTTGCAGGCCAATGGTCATTGCTTACTATAGTTTGCATGACTAGCTGATGGAGCAGCTTCTCTTGGCATACTATTATCTAAAGTCTTTACATTGATTTGGCATGAGCTGAAATTGTGCTTATTAGCAGCTTCCTTTCGATCTTGTAGCTCCACAATTAGCCTAAATATCTATTTATTACCATTTCAAATGTTAGACTTTAGCAGATAAATGGGCTTGATTTTGAACTCACTTTTGTTGGTAGTAATGTTACATTATCTTACTCCTTAACCTTACCAAGGAATTAAATGTAGTCTTACCTCCTTTTCAACCATCCCTTTCCTTCCTTATAGTGTCATTCAAAGCACATAAATCAGGCTTTAGATGGTTGAGCAATGCCTCTAAATGTATTTACTCATAAATATCCACTCTTTATGCCTCTATACTACTCTCTTGCAAAGACACGATTTAAGAAAAATGCAAGATACTCAATACTCATATATTCCTAGCTTTCAAATTGAAAATACAAACTTTTTGGGCTACTGAATCCACACTAGAATTTGTCCTCAACTTATCAAAAATAGTACATGACAACTATACGAGACTTTGCCATGAGTAGATTTTATCCATTGCATAAAAACAAATTGTTATCAACTACACTTTGAAGTGGATTGGGTGGTGCTTGACCTTTTCCATTGGACATATATATGGTCAACCAAAATCAACCTCGCATCCCACTATTGCTTCCTCTTGATATCACAGTGATGCTCATGGATCTTGTACTCAAAGCAAGGAGGATAAGGAGTGACATTTGCAAAAATCAAGAATTCAAGCTTCTTCTACGATATTTGTGCTTGCTATTTGCATCTTGATAGAGGCAATATTCTCATCACTTAACTCCACATTTAAGGCAAACATGTACTTCAGATTGAGGAGCCATTGAGGTTTGATTTGGGGGTTGCAATAACCCATTTTGATATTATTAGGTAGAAGCATCATACTATTCATGAGACAACTCATAGGCATGGTTTGAAAGCAAGAAGCATTATAGACATCTGCTGTTTAGTACCTAGGAAATTGAGGACTTTTAAGACCATCCACATTCTTATCAAATGTAGCCTTGAGGTAAAAGATCTTATTTTATCTTGAGGGTAAATAATCTTGCAACATAGGCTTGTTTTGGACCTAGAACATTGTAGTTATAGGACTTGCTTGGGCTTTGGATTGCATACTTGCTTGCTATTTTAAGTGCTTGTGTGCCTTAGAATGCTCAAGGTGGTTAACTGGACTATTTCCTTGAGTCCCTTGGTACTTTTTGATCCTTTATACCCCCCATGGATCAACATATTCCTTATATCCATTATACTTTCTCTTGACAATGAAACTATCAAGTCTTTGCATACTACATGTGTGCATGACCTTTTTTTGAGTTGAAGTTTTCTTGTGTAGTGGTGGTAGTAGGGCATCAAATCTCTGACCTAAACTAGTAAATAGCAACCCTCTAGGTAAAACTACACATTTTTTCTTTGAGCTAAATACTAAACCACCTAAGATATCTTGAGCATACAAACTTGCCTTTTTGTCATGCCTTTCCCATCATCGTCTTCACAAATCTATCATCCATATTTGTCACTCTTTATTGACAATGACATCATCTCTATTGCTCTCAATGTCCTACATGCCCTTGTCCCATAGCTTACTATCCTTTAGTCTAATTTCCTTCCAAGACACCCTTCAAGAGAAAAGGAGTTGTACAAATTGTGTAAGGAATGTTCATGAAGCTATGGAAATATTAAGAGATGGCCCAAAAGAGAAGAAATTAAAAGGTTTCATCAAATTCAAATCCCTTCTATTGAGCATAACCCTTTGCCACATGTTTAGCCTTATAACAATCAACGCTACCATTTGGAATATTGTGTTAACTTGTAAATCCACTTAATACCAATGGTATTTTTGCCAAGAGCCAAGCCACATAAGAACTAAGTACCATATTTGATAATAATATCATGCTTAGATGGCATCCATCCAATTTTTTGAATTCCATGCGTCTTTGGAAAAAATAGGCTCATCATCATCACACATACTAGAAACTGTCAATGCATAACAATCCGATGCATAAACTCCACTTTGAGAGCTAAAACAAGTATGACTAGACAAAGGTATATTCGGTTTACTATTACAAAATGTTTGCACTATCCATTTTGGTGTAACCTTGGATTCCTCAATCTCTACTTTCTTATTTAATTGCATCATTTACATCCAAGTCAAGAAATAGGCTAATTTGTGGATTGAAGATTCATGAGAAACTTACATAGGTTCAAAAAGTGCCTCACTTGGTGCTACATTTGATTTCCCACCATTCGGTTTTTATCAATAATATGCTATTCCTAGTTAATCCTAAATGAAAAACATTTGGACCAGCTGGGGGTCTTAAGGCGGCTAATAGCTCCCTAACGGGATCCAAGGGCAACACCCTTGGCCCAACAAAAATTAAGGAAATATTATTTGAGATATTCCTTGGACCAAGTAGGGAAGGTTGTAGTATGGTAGGTTAGACAAGCTGACCTAACTGCCTTCCTTGGCTATAAAAGAGATACTCCTCCAAAGTTATAATTAATATATATTTCATCCAATTAGAGTTCTTCCAACTAGCCTTAGGCTATTCACCTATTATTTGCTTAGATCACCATCTAAGCTTCACAATGAGACTATTCGGAATTTAAAAAGTTTATATTCTTCTCTTATTTGATGCTGCATACTCTCTATTCCTTACTTAGATTATATACAATGTATGTTGTATAGTTTTACATGGTATTAGAGCTTAGGAGCTCTAGGTAGTGAAGAGTACACAAGAGGCAAGGGCTTCAATAGTAAATAGGAACAATGTCATAATTCAAAAGTGGTTTTGGCACATTAAGAAGTAGTGTTACTACACTGGCAATTCAAATTGTGGGGATTCATTCACCAACATTCACTGAAGGCAAGTTTGTGGAAGTTTAAAATTACAACTATCCTTGATCCTTATGAGCTCATGGAGATGATATTAGGGACTAATCTAAAATCAAAACCTACCCTTTTAAGTGTAATGGCTCCTTCAAATGCTAAACTTGTATGGGCTTGGAAAGAAAGGAATACAAATGCACTATGTGCTTTAATTATAAGCTGCTTTGGAAGTGTTTTGGCCTTAATTCAACTATGCAACCAAGGCATGAGGCTTGGAATTCACTGAAGAGATGGTACAAAACACAAGATCAAACAACGATCCAAAACTTGGAGAAACAACTAGTAGGATAGAATTTTATTTAAGGAGAGACAACAAGAAGTATTCATTACTTTGATAAAAATTCTACATGACCAAATGGCTAATACTAAGATATTAAAGAATGGTGAGAAGCTAGCTTGGAGATATCTGTAAATTTGGTGGATTGGTAATCACCCCCTTAACACTTAGGTTAGATCCCAAGCTTTGAGATTTGAGGGTTTTTATGCATTACTAGTGGATGAAGAGTTGCAACTTAAAGCTTGAGAATGAAGTATTTTGGAGATGCTACATTCTCCACCCATATAAGAGGCAAAGGTGGTTGTTGCTTCATCAAAAGTGATGGTGACAAAAAGAAGAAGGGTGATAAGAAAAAGTTTCGAGAAGAGTACTTCTACTCTAAGAAGGAAGGATATGTAATTGCAAATTGTTGTGTCATGAAGGTGGATGAAAAAAATGGTATGCTAAAAAGTAAGAAAAGAAGATAGCCAATATGACTAAAGCTAAGTTGAAGTAATTTATGGTTTCGGTGCAAGAAATATCTACCACTTACTTATGGGTATTGGATAGCAATGCCTCCCATCACATGATCAACAAGAAAGGTCTATATAGTTCTATGCAACCTCTACAAGAATCCATCATTGCCATGATTGGGAACAATGCAAAATGCCTTACTGAGGGCACAACTATAATTTTCTTTGTTGCTATAGTGAAGTAAATTTTTTTTGACATATATTGTATCTTTTAGATATTAAGAGAAATATATTATTATTTTCTTCTATAACTGATCTTGGTGGCCATGAAATAATATTCATCAAGACAAGTACAAAAAATTCTCGACAATGCTAGGGCAACGTGATTAGTAAAGGAGAAAGAAGGATCAACTTATGTGAGCTAAGTGCTCTTACAACCGCTTCTGGTGTGGACACAAGTAAATCTTGGCATAAAAGATTTGGTAACATTGGATTTATATTGTTAAAGGACATGCATAAGCAAGATATGGCTCTCACCTACTTGTATTATTATCCACTAACCCACCTATTACACAAGCCATCAATGATGCCACTATTCATAGCTATATAAGCTATGAAGATCAATGAGTTGGACCCTAATGATGATGAAATTGTGTAATTTTCTTATCTTAGGGGAAAAAATCATAGCAAAATAAGAACACATGATCAATGCCTTGATTGATGAGGATGCCAACTATAACATTGCAATGTACAATAACTAGACCAATATCGGATGACCTCAGCTCATCCCAACTAATGCAAAGATCAATCTATATGGGGGTACTCTGTACACCTTGTTTGGAAAATGCCAAGTGCTATTAACAATAAAAACTAAAATCCTACACATTGTCTTCTATGTACTACCTACTAATGAAGAAGTTAGTAAAGAGACAATGCTAGAATGACCATTTAGATGACAGACTCTATGTGTGGTTGATTATGATGTGCAATACATACACCTAGGTCTTAAGCTCCTAATGTAAATATCATCATGACTTTTAGCACTAGTGTTTTTTTTTTTAAAGAAAGAGGTGCCACTGACATGGCCAAACACCCAATGCAACCTGTAAGGACGAAGTAAAATCATTCAACTACTCAAAGTACAAGTGTACCACAAGCTACCAAAAATGGGTTTCCAAGGCTGAAGAAAATCTGTAATAAAGCATTAGTCACCTTGGTCTAGAGTAGGCTAGGGTTAAGTATAAAAGGGTGGAGATGCAACATATGAGGGATCTTTTTGCCATTTTCAAGCAATACATGCTTTGAGGTTCCTTCCTCCCACCAACAAAGAGGGTGCATACTCTTAGCCACCAAGATATGGGGTGCATACCATGTCCCACCTTAACATGAGGTGAGTATTCATGTTGCAGCTTACATATATGATTCTCGACCTTCCATGGCAATACTATTTCATGCCTAGCTACCTTGGCTATGGCTTCCTTGTAAACATGGTGTATTTCTTGTATTTCTTTGCAAGTATGGTGTATTTCATAAATTTCCAGTTATTTGGTTTGCTGTGAGAACTAGTATATTACATAGCATAAGTCACCTTAGTCTAGAGTAGGTTAGGGTTAAGTATAAAAGGGTGGAGATGTAACATGTGAGGGATCCTTTTGCCATTTTCAAGCAATACATGCTTTGAGGTTCCTTCCTCCCACCAACTAAGAGGGTGCATGCTCTTAGCCACCAAGATATGGGGTGCATACCATGTCCCACCTTGACATGAGGTGAGTATTCATGTTGTAGCTTACATATATGATTCTCAACCTTCCATGGCAATACTATTTCATGCCTAGCTACCTTGGCTATGGCTTCCTTGCAAACATGGTATATTTCTTGTATTTCTTTGCAAGTCTCGTGTATTTCATAAATTTCCAATTATTTGGTTTGCTGTGAGAACTAGTATATTACAAAATCCAAATAATTTTCAAAATTTAAAGAGTCAAGAAAAGTTGCATCTCACCATGCAACTTGGAAGTGCCATCCCTATAATCATTTCCAAGGAAGATGGGTTCTAAAGACACTACTACAAATGCAAGGCTATTATACAAGAAATCCTTGCCTAGGGTCACCCAAGTTCCCATAGCCCTCAAGCTTCATGCAAACCATAGTAACACCATCACTAATAAACAATGTTCCTCAACCACAAGGCCCACCTTTGCCAAAACCATGAAAAAGAATGAAGAAACAAGCACCAAACAGTAAAATCCAACCACCAAAACTAAGTTTATTTATAGGAACAAACCATCAATGAAAATACCTTATTCCACTACCACAAGTGTAATGAGTATCTCACAAGAATGCTTAATAAATTCACAATTCAAAAACCTTCAATGTAAGAAGAACAAAGCATTGCCTAAGCCTTCATCTCCCTCTCTCACCTTTTGGTGGCAACAAGGAGCCTAAGTCTAATATCGGTGTCCTTCTCACCAATGACTTTGAAACATCACAAGCTAAAGTAGTACCCATCATCTTGCCCATTTCAATTATGTGCATCAACCATCTTCACAAGGCTGATATCGTCTCACTAGCTAAAACCTTCTCATAAGAGACCCCCACCATGCACTAGAGCTACCTACCAATATGGCCATTGGTATGGGTAAGGATATCATCACAATAATTAAATAGCTTAATATCACTATTGCCTTGTTTGCCTACAACTATGCCAAGCTCAATCTAGATCTCCTAAACAAAAACACAACCAATGCTATGAAATCTCTAGCCTGCTCGTGGGAAGAAATTGAATTCATCTTCATTAAACACTCCTCTATCATTAAAGATTTTATTGCTAATCAAATATCATGGGAAAAGGCTATCATAGGGTTCAGATCGCGAAGGACCAGGCTCACACAAGGCATGGGGGAGATTGAACCCAATTTGTCTCTTGCCTCTTGTCGTGCATGCTTTTACATGGGTTTTTGTGCAAAAAGGTAGAGTACTTTGTTCTTGGGGACCTTTCGGGATTCACCAGGTGAGCTATCTGCGACCGATCTGCACATCAATGCCTCATAACCTCCTTCAAGTGCAGTTACATTGAAACGACACCAAAAGATATTGCTGACTTAGATATTCTTGCAAAATTTGAGTCTATCATTTTACAAAAATGGATCACTTTGCATGCACAATCAGAAAGGGTAAGCTATTGTCAAATTATAACCAATGTTGAACAACATTGTGCTATTAAGACAAATATGACTTGACCTACATTATTGCACCTATAACCATGTAGATACTTGCCTTGACCCAAAATTGATCATTAGAGGATAATATTGTGTTGCATCCTTATCTAGACTGAATCCTTAGTGAGGAAGAGATTTATGTTGCTAGTAGACTAGGCTCATGTGAGGATATCTTGACCTACATAATGCATGTAAGCATCCACCCACATGATATGGATCATTATGTAGCATTCAAGTATAACCTTCACTTATACGATTTGTTGTTGCCTCCTTAACAATGTATCATATAGTGGTGTATATAAACTAGTGTGCAAGCGCATTGCAAGGCAAAACTTGCACATCTTAGAATCAACATATTCATAGGTCACCCCCTTGCAATCCTAGGAAGTATTACATTCAATTAATTGGGGGGGAGGTAGCCTTGAAACTAAACTCAAAATAAAAAATAAAAATCGGTTAGATCAATATGGAAACTAAATATTAGAAGCTAACTTTGAGTTGTTGTGTCAATGAATTTTTTTTCTCAATATCTCATAATCACGTCATGTGTTAGGTCCTTTGAAATGGCAAGACAAACAAACAGGTTGTGCACAAGTGAGTCATTGATCCTTAGCTACCATTCAGGGAATAAGAACATGCCATATACAATTTGAAGATGTAAATCGAGAGGTATCTCCACATGCATACCATCAAATTCACAACTTGGTAGAAGTAGTAGCCAAGGACCTAGAAGCAAAACACTAGTGGATGGGTGTGGTTTGAAGACATACATGGAAAAGTTTGAAGTGGAGGTAGGTTTTGACAAATGTATAGAGTTCCTCATAACCTAGGACCTTGATAGGCACAAAAAAAATCATGATGGAGAATGCCAAGGACCAACAATAGGTTGAAGTACAACTACAATTAGATGTAGTACACAAGGCCTTGCACTTGCCAGATAAAGCAAAATGGATGTGTATACTAGGTTGGTGTGAGTAACCAGAAGGTATTCTCCAATGATGGTGTGCACATTGAAGGCATTCCGGATCCTATTATCAAGAGCCAAGCAAAGCTAATACACACACTATTTTCTAGCATCAAATATAGTGATTAGGAACCATGTGGGAATTCTAGAAAGTGTAATGGCAAGAAGTACATACAAAAGAAACCTTAATGCTCATATTAGAGAAACCATTCATACCACAGGACACTAAGCACTGAAATGCAAGACATATCTAGACCCACACAAGCAATGAGCAAGGAAGCAAAAAGGAAAAAACCGAGGCTATGTTGGTAGAGTTTGAGGGCATTATAACTACAATTATAGAGGAGGCCATCAAAGGCTTGCAAGTAGAAAATTTATTAGTAATTCCAAATCCTTTTGGCATGTCAGTATAGGAGGTGTCTTTCACACTCGAAAAAACATCAAAGCAAGAGCTTGCAAAGGATCTAGGGAAGCAAGATGTAAGTAAATTGTAGTAGGAAGCTGCAAGGATGCTTGCAAAAATGCAGCAAAAGCCCAATGCAATACAAGAAGCCAATAAGAGAACATCAAGCCAAGCATCCAAGAGAAGTCCAACTAGAGAAGATGAGTGAACAAACCAGAATGGTTAGCAACAAAAACTTCTTAGTCTCAAGCAATAAAATGACCATCAAACATGAGAAGAAAATGGTTCTACAACCATAGCTAGCTGAACATAGAGCACAATAGCAATAGTAGGAAGCACAACCAGAGATACTATTGTGAGCCACCTTTGACGAACAGAAGGAGAAAAAAGATCATTATCAAACTAGTCCCCAAGAAAGAAAAGGCATTTGAAGAGAAGAAGGCTATTGAAAATGTTAAAGATTATATTCATGATGTGTTTAATGGATCCTTTTAGTTTGCCTAACATTTTCAATCAAAGCACATTTGAATATGCACAAAATTTGTGCTCATTCTATGCATAATAAACATAGTAACTAACATGGGTCTTTTGACGAGTTTTTAATCATGGTTGTAGACACACATGTAAGGTTTTTCTAAAGTTCAAGAGATATGTCAATGTGGCTACATATGAGTCCAAGCCCTTGTAGTGAATGTATGTTCTTTGATATATATAGTGCAAGGCACTGAATGCATGCTTGTTTATGTGAGGGGCCACTCAACAACCTTAACTGACTATGAGTCCACAAGACTTAGCAGACTTCCATGTCTGCACCCTTGAGGTGTCTACGAGTCTGACTTGATCAATGCTTCAGCCCATGAGTTGACGGTCCGCACTTGAACGGCCTATATCCATGCATATGTGACCGCATTGGCTTTCTGATCCTCGTTGATCATCACAACAACTTGCGGCATCCTCCTTGTTTGCTAGATGTGGATTGACTTGTATGCAAATGTGAGTGAATTGGGTTTGCATTGGCAACTTGACTGCAAGTGTAGAACCTATGTCTAGGACTCCAGTATCGACTTTGTCCACGTGTGCGAGCAACAACCGATGATGCACCCCACGATCCCAATAGAATTGCACTCGACCAACAACAATGCAGCCATAGCCAACCATATCCACACAAGTGTAGTTGCTAGTCAATGACCACAACTATTGGCTCGTGTCTACTAGTGTAGTTTCTAGTGAATGACCACAAGAGTATCCCAACACAATTGCTAGCTCACCACATGCAATCCATCCCTCTCTACGAGCACCTACTAAGCGCCTCTCCCTCATCAACAAAAATTCTCATGCATATATCACCATAACTAGCCATGATGAGAGAGAAGGAAGGCCACATAAACCTTAAGGCCACTTAGTGAAAGAGAAGAAGAAACACTTAAGAATGCTGGAGAATGCTGGAAGTGGGGGGTGCTCCAACACCATCTAAGCTCCATCTCATCATCCAAGTAGAGATATGATTTGAATGATGAGAGATCCCATCGATTGATTTCTTATTTTTGAACCAAACCCTAGAGTCACCCCCTATATGTGAATTCAAGTAATTTCTATGGTAGCCCCTCTTCCCATAGACTCAGGCATTATCATATTTCATCTCCTATGAATAGACAACTCCCACACATAGACTACTCTCAAAGATTTAGTCGTTCGTGGGTACACAAAATATGCACACCTCTTAATTAGACTACATGTGTATCAACCTTAGCATCCTCTTGGTGGAACATAGGCTTTATGCATGCACTCTTAGTCACATCCTGGGCTAAACCACGACACTAGCAACTCCCACAAGGCATATTTGCACTTAGGGTTAGGGGCGCATACAATTTTGTCTTAGGCGACCCAAACAACACTCTTTGGTAGGGCACCAAGGTGCCTAAGCAACAAACAACTACTCATGTGAAGGTTTAGACAAACCCAAGTCACACTAGGGTCAGGCACACCCACTATACATACCATGATTTTCTTTTAAGCCTCACGAATTACACTCTTAAGGCTCTTTTCATCACTTATATGCACCCACCCCCACACCTCTTAATTGTAGTTTGAAATCATTTTATCCCGCTGTAGTCAGAAGTTATTCATGTATAGGAAGGGTTGCATACACTTGTGATCTAGGAGCTACACTTGTGATCTAGGGTGTTGTAACCCTTCCTATACTTGAAGAAGGCTGTTGAAAAAGTTAAAGATTATATTCATGATGTGTTTAATGGACCCTTTTAGTTTCCCTAACATTTTCAATCAGAGCACATGGGTCTTTGCATAATAAACATAGTAGCTAACATGGGTGTGATGAGTTTTTAATCATGGTTGTAGACACACCTATAAGGTTTTTTCTAAAGTTCAAGAGATAGGTCAATGTGGCTACATATGAGTCCAATCTCTTGTAGTGAATGTATGTTCTTTGATATATATAGTGCAAGGCACTGAATGCATGCTTATGTACTTTGAATGGAATCCTTTTATTCTCAAGATGTGCCATTGATGTGGATCTCTTGGAGTATCTAATGGAGCATAATATTTGTGAAAACATTATAGTGGAGCATGTCAATTCATGCATGGATTTCTCTTCATTTCTTGAAGAATAAGAAAGAGATGCTTTTGTACTTAAGATGTGTCACCAAAGTGGGACTCCTAGAATAGCCATAAGTGTAAGTATCATTGAAGCAATATGGATCTCTTGGAATGGCTATGGGCATAAGTCTTGTGAAGAAGCCATCAATGGTGACCAAGGTATCTAATGGAGCATAGTATTTATGAAAGCATTATAGTGTGACATGTCATTAACCTTAAGGAGTGAATAAGTGTGCAAAATTAAACTATCAAATTTATTTTCAAAGAAGGATTAGTTGTCTAGCTTCATCATATTACTCTAGGCATTGCCCATCCCCTAATGTGCAAGTTATAATTTATTCCATTTATTTCAAGCAAATGCACAAACAATATTATTCTTGTGATGCTATGTGATCACTCCTATGATGCAAATTGTAATATCTAAAAAAGCTAGATTAAAAGATCCATAATAATTGATGTGAGATTTGTGGGCATGCAACTTTTGTTCACTTTTGTCTAGAGTAGTTGAATTAACCTTTTTGATATCCCTTGAAGTTAAATCAAGAGATTCACAATGGATGTGAGGGTTACAAGCATGCAACCTTTGTTTAGTTTTGTTTATAGTAAGTACAATTAAGCTAAGTGATATGTATACATGATTGGAAGGACCGATCATAAGCCATAAAGGTGCCTAAATTTTTTATGGAAATGCTAATCCTAACTTAATGTATAAAAATAAAAAGATTAATATGAACCTCAACTCATGTGTGCAAAAGATGAGTAGTATTCTTGCTTTTGGCCTTCTATCTTGTGCAATAATTATTGAGAGAGACTCTATGTGTGCTTGAGTGAGGGACTTGGTATAGTGAAGCTCACCTCCATCTCTTACTCCCCTTCTCTTCTTCCCATTTAATATGGGCCATTGATTTAAAAAAGGGTGTGTTTTATTTCAAGAAAATTCACAAATAAGGATATTTTTAAATAGGCCTTGAATGCACGTGATATGGAGGATTTACATGTAATGAACACGTAAGGGGAAAGTTATGAGTAAGGGTGAGTGATCAAATAAGGGGAATCTTTACTAGATCTTCTTACTCTTCCTCTGCTTTTCACTACAAGGGTTAAGGAGAATACTGATGATATCCAATATTTAAAAAATATGAGTGAATTTATTTTAAATGTCCAGCTTCGCTATTGAAACGGGCGTTGATAAAAGCTTTGGTCTCTAAGGAAAAAGAAAAAGTAAACTCCATAAGTTGTATGGTTACATCAATCTTTAGGAAGAGCATAGCAACTTTGAAGGCAAGCATGTTGTTGCTCTTTGTTTGATCAAGCTAATATCAATGAAAGAAAAAGCTAATAATGAAGGAGGGTATACAAAAGCAAGCAACCATATCTACATTGCCAACAAGCAAGCAATCCACCTCATTGACTTCATCAGATACACATGTATTGCTCTTCACTACTATTGCTTCAATTCAATGTGATTTGTGTTGCTTTTATGAATTGAAATTAGGGTTTCACTTTAGTCACTCCTTTGTACTTCTCATCAAATTGTAGCACTCATAGCCACTAAATACTCTTCGTAATATGCATTACTCATAGGTAATCAACCAATGCTTGCCCTAGTACTATTACCCCTTCATCAGGTAGTTGATTTTAACACTCTTAAGTGCATCAAAAGGAGCTCATGGTGGCACGTAATCATAGATAGGTTCTTTATTGTGATGCTAAAAGGGTAGTTCGTATCTATCGAACCACGTAGTCATTACCATAAGTTGACTGACATGCTCTAATCATGAAAATGAGCAACTCCCTACTCATTCACAACCATGAGTGATCCCCTATCCATTGGTGGACTCCATGTCCGTGAGGGGCCACTCAACAACCTTAACTAACTATGAGTCCATGGCATTGGCAACCTCATAATCTCCCCCATCTACAAGTCCACAAGACTTAGCTGACCTCCATGTTTGCACACTTGAGGTGTCTACGAGTCTGACTTGATCGGAGCTTTAGCCCATGAGTTGATGGTCCGCACTCGAATCGCCTATATCCATGCATATATGACCGCACTGGCTTTCTGATCCTCACTGATCATCAAGGCAGCTTGCAACATCATCCTTGTTTGCTAGATGTGGATTGACTTGTATGCAAATGTGAGTGAATTGGGTTTGCATCGACAGCTTAACTACAAGTGCAACACCTATAATTAGGATTGCAATTTCGACTTTGTCCATGTGTGCAAGCAACAACCGATGATGCACCCACGAGCCCAATAGAACCACGAATGTAGCCATAGCCAACCATATCCACACAAGTGTAGTTGCTAGTCAATGACCACAACTGTTGGCTCATGTCTACTAGTGCAGTTTCTGGTGAATGACCACGAGTTTATCTCAACACAATTTCTAGCTCACCATGTGCATGTTGTTCCTCTCTACGAGCACCTACTAAGCGCCCCTTTCTCATCAACACAGCTTCTTACGCATATATCACCATAACTAGCTGTGATGAGAGAGAAGGAAGGGCACATAAACCTTCTAGTGAATGACCATGAGAGTATCTCAACACAATTGCTAGCTCACCAGGTGCATGCTGTCCCTCTCTACGAGCACCTACAAAGCGCCCCTCCCTCATCAACACAACTTCTCATGCATATATCACCATAACCATCACCATAACTAGCCGTGATGAGAGAGAAGGAAGGGCACATAAACCTTAAGGCCACTTAGAGAAAGAGAAGAAGAAACACTTAAGAATGCTGGAGAATGCTAGAGGTGGGGGGGGGGGGGGGTGGGGGGGCACGCTCCAACACCATACTAAGCTCCATCTCATCATCCAAGTAGAGAGGTGATTTGAATGATGAGAGATCCCATCCATTGATTTCTCATTTTTGAACCAAACCCTAGAGTCACCCCCTATATGTGAATTCAAGTAATTTCTATGGCAGTCCCTCTTCCCATAGACTCAGGCCTAGACATTGTCATACTTCATCTCCTATGAATAGACAACTCCCACACATAGACCACTCTCAAAGATTTAGTTGCTTATGGGTACACAAAATATGCACACCTCTTAATTAGTCTACATATGTATCAACCTTAGCATCCTCTTGGTGGGACATAGTCTTTATGCATGCACTCTTAGTCACACCCTAGGCTAAACCACCACACTAGCCACTCCCATAAGGCACGTTTGCACTTAGGGTTAGGGGCACATTCAATTTTGTCTTAGGCTACCCAAACAACACTCTTTGCTAGGGCACCAAGACACCTAAGCAATAAACAACTACTCGTGTGAACGTTTAGACAAACACAAGTCACACTAGGGTTAGGCACACCCACTACACATACCATTATTTTCTTTTAAGCAACACGAATTGCACTCTTAAGGCTCTTTCACTTATATGCACCCACCCCCACACCTCTTATCGTAGGTTGAAATCATTTTATCCCACTGTAGTCAAAAGTTCTTCATGTATAGGAAGGGTTGCATACACTTGTGATCTAGGAGCTACACTTGTTATTTAGGGTGTTGTAACCTAGGAGCTACACTTGTGATATTTTCACTCTTGAATTAAATCTGGGAGATGTGATGGAACTATGAATGTCAAGGTCCTAGTTCTCACAAGTGTAGTATGAAACCCTTCCTATACATGAGGTCTAATTAATTATGCACATCCACTAGGGCATGTAGACTCTTCCATGGCATCTTAACACACTTTAAATCCATCTACATTAGACACACCAATCTAACACTAGCCACATTTAGACCCAGTTCACTTTGGCACACTGAGTCACATTGCATTTATAGCCACTATACTTAGACACATTAGATCCAACACATCCATCACACCTAAGGCAATTAGCAAGGCTCCTTAGATATTCACCTCACTTAGACTAACTCATCAACCCTTAGGCTACTAGATCACCTCCTTAGACACAATTAGACTAACTTAGTAACTCACTTTACCTAGTTGTGACTCACTTAGGCACAATCCCCTTAGTCACTTAGCCACAACACACTCACATCATACCCATACATACTCACCCATTTACACTTTTAGGTCATAGCATTCATCCACTTGTCATATTATACACGATGAGTAGGCATATAGGCACAAATATACACACATACTTACACACTGGGCATACACATGTACCTAGGCACTAGAGAACCAAATATGACACATTTAGTTCCAATTCGCCTGGGTATAGACCACCTAGGTCACAAACTCACACCAAAACCTAGGCATTTAGACACAAGTCAACTTCATTTTTACAAGGATTTGTTGAAAGAGTTACCGAGATCATTGTACTGAATTTACATCATACTGAATTTACATCACACGCAAGGGTGCATTCAGTGCATCAAACTGCGGGACTATGCTAAAATCAAACACTTAATATCAATAGAACTTGAGCATAGCCATGGATTAGAACTTACGTGAAACTTGCATTGCTACTTGACTTGATGGTCATCACCCAAGCTTATTTACATAAGATCAAATATATAACCTTGTCTCTTTGAACTAAACTCAAGTGAGTTTTACTCACTCAATATGACTAAGACTTGCTAAGTGGCTTGACCAAGGTATCATTGCTTGACATTGAGATGACTTTGGTTCAAGTAGTCTATCAAGCAACTTTCTTGCACACATTGATCTAATTTACTCCATTATAAAGCTGCTAGACAAGACCAATTATTTACACTTCAATCAAGTCTTAGCAAGGTGTGCAAAGTGAATTAGATACTAAAACTTACCAAGTAGAAGCTAATTATTACTAGATTGGTTGAGACAACCAAGTACACACCACTTTCAATACATAAAGGGAAGGATGAGAAAAATTGTGATGCAAATCATCATTGTTAGTGGAAGATCAAAAGGATGGTTCACGAAAGAACACAATATTGAAATAGTAAATTATGGTGATATTTTTAGAAATTTAAGAGTCAAAAACTTTGAAAATGGAAATTTTTTTAGAAAGACCTAAGAAGCATTGACAAAACCTAGAACTTCATGACAACAAAGCCCACACATCACACAAAGCTTATTAAGAGCATATCTTCTTACAAGGGTAAAAACAAAGAAAACCTGGGATACAGAAAGGAATCAATGTTGCACGAAAACTAAAAGAGTTGTATCGTACTATCTAGAGCCTAATACTTCTGTTGAGGCGCTAGCCTAGGGTTGTTCCCCTTTATAGGATCAATAGAGCCATTTAACTTAAAGAGGCAAAAACCTTAGTCCAAGATAGCAAATAGGGGGATGGAACGTCTTTTTGCCTATACATAACTAAGGTCTTCCACTCATTATAAAAGGGGGTAAAACTAAAGATTTTGGCAAAAAATTCATGCATGTTTACAGGGTTTCTTGCTAATCATGGGTTGTGGAACCACTTTTATTCATGACCAAGGAAACAAGCTCTCTAGCAAGCTCTCTAATTAAATACAATGGGCATATTTAAGGGCTCTCCTCTTCTCCCTAATACTAACAGCTTTACTTTTAACATATCTCAAGAGGTTTTGAGTCTTCCTACTAGGTTTTTAATCCTAGCCTTAGTAGGAAAGTTGAAACTAAAAGAGGAGTAGCAAATGGCACACATACTTTTCATAATCTTGATCTAGTAAAGAGGAGTCAACATGACACCATCGAAACTTTATAATGCAAGTTATTAGATAACATGTGGCAAAACAAGTTACCTTGTACTCTACTTGGGTAGAAGGTAGAAGACAATGCCACTATTGGTTGCTTTTTACTAAGGCAAGAGAAGTTTCCTAAATACAAAGAGAAACCATATCCAAAAATTAATTTCCTAGAATCATTGTCACATGTCTAGTTTGAGTCACAATTCCCCATTCAAAATTGTATGCCATACAACAATCAAGAGTTTTCTTGAAATGTTTGTCCATGTGCATCCCTACTTTCCAATGACTTTGATGTGGCTTGTTTGAGATCCTTCCAAAAACACCACTAATAAAATTGATATCTAGCCTAATGTTGCACAAATAGATGAAATTGTTAACCAACCTTATGTACCTTCCAATATCAATTAGTGCTAATATATCCTCAATGAATAACTTTGCATTGACCTCCATAGGTATAGCTATCTTCTTGTACTAGGTCATGCTAAATGCTTTCAATGTATCCCATGCATATTTCTTTTGAGAGATGAAGATTATATCTAGCTCTTGGCAAACTTCAATCCTAATTAAGCAATACTATAGCAAGCCCAAGTGTGTCATTCACCCTCAAAGCTCAAAGTCTTTCGAGTTTGATGGACCATAGCTTCATAGTCACATATAATAAGAAGGTCATCTATATATAGGACAATTATTTTAGACTTTTCATCATCCTCGTAAATATAAAATTTAGCAATTGAGGCACATCTATTGAATTTTAAGCTTAAAAAGAACTTGTCGTTGATAATACCATGCTCTAAGAGCTTGTTTCAATCCAACAACTACAAACTTTGTTCTTAGAATGGGGGGCTTCAAACCCTAGTGGTGATTGAACCATTTACACCTCCTCCTTGAGATCACAATTCAAGAACATTGATTTAACATTCATTTGGTAAACTGGCCACTTTTGTGTGAGTGGTCATTGTAAATATTGTGTAAATAGGGGTCATTGTAGCAGGCAAATGTTTCTTGGAAATTATAACCTTGAGCTTGTGAAATTTCATGTGCAACCAATCAAGCTTCGTACTTTTCAAGGCTACGTTGAGCCTTATACTTTACCTTTCTGACTCACTTGGTGCTAATAACCTTCCTCTTTTTCGGCCAATCAACTATCTTGCAAGTATTATTCATATTATGTTTTCATACTCAGCTTGCATAGCTACTCACCATGATAGATTTGCCAATGCTTCTTCCAAGTCAGTTGGCTTCTTTATTTCTCTCACAATTTTAGCCATTAAGGCCATGTTGACTATGTGAGTAGAAGCCTTTTTTTACATTTATTTTCCGACACCTGCTTGGTCCATTTATCTTTCTCTCAATGATTGTAGGCATAGGATTATTTCGATCATAGAGTGCTTCACCCATTGTGACAATGGGTTTCTTGGCAGTGTGATAGTAGGTTGGTGAACTTTCTCCTCATCATCTGAAGATGATGCTTCCTCCTTCTTAATGATAGGGATAGCTCTTGAAACATGTTCATAGTGGAGTACTTCTTTGCCTGCTAATAGAGTGGAAAAACTTTCCTTTTTCTTCTCCATTGTGTTGCAACTTTTCCAAGCTTCGAATGCCAAACTTGAGGGAGTGCTTATTGAATCAAGCACTTCAAGCAACATGGCTATGGCTAATTCTCATATAGACATTACACTCTCTCACAAATTGTTAACCCCAAGTCAAGAAGGCGGAAAAATGGATGAAAAAGCGGAAAAAGGATGGAAAAAGAGCAAAGACACGCAGGCAGCCTCTAAAGCTAAGTTGGGGCCAAAAGCGTATTTTTAAATGAAAGGTACCTCAAAAAACTCCAAAAACTCGTGTAAAAAAGCGCCAAGCTCTCTTCTATGCCAGTTGTAAAATATTAGACGGGTATAGACTAGAGGCATAAAGCTAGAAGAGGAAATAGAGAAAGGACCTTGCCGCAACGGCCGGTCATGTAAAAAAGGGATGGGTGCCCATGGGATTTTAGGGCTTGTATATAAAGTTCAAAAACTGAATGGAAGCTCATTCTTTGGTGTGTGGCTAACAAGAGTTATCTTCTTCTTCTCTTCTTCTCTTCTCCTTGCTTGTGTGTGCTCTTGAGAGAGGGAGTGTGAGAGTGTGAGAGAGTGAGTGTGTGGGAGTGAGGGATCAAGAGGGTGAAGCTCTTCACCATCTCCTCTTCTCTTCTCTTTTCTCGCGTGCGTGGCTATGGTGGATGGAGCTTGCAGATGGAAGAGGCTTGAGGATGCTTGAGCTAGCATCTAGAATCGTGGAGCTACCGGTGTGTGCGAGAGAGGAGGCAATTCATATCGGCATCAAGGTAAGCTCACTACACTCGTAGGATCGACGACGCGTCGGCTAGGTGAGAGATAGCCATTAGAGCTCACTTGAAATGCTTGAAACAATAAGCGGTCCTTGGGTCTTGCCGGTTGAGCGTGAGCTCCCTCTACACAAATTATATAGCAAACTCATTGGTTTACCTTTTCCTTGTAGTCCATTTGCAAAGGCTTATTGGTGGCTCCATGACACTCAAGCTATGCACCTTAAGCAAGCTCCATCTCTATAGCTTTAATTTTCACACATGCTCTAATAATAATAATAATAATAACAAAACAAGAGCTTTATAAGAAGCAAGAAGAAAGCTCCACAAGATTGCACACCATAAGAATGAGCTTGTCCTTTCATTTTTTAGCTTTTATACAAAGCCTTGATTTTTTGGGCACTCTCTTATCCTTTTGGCAGCTTGAACTCATCTTCCCTCATTTAGTGTGTACTCTTTCTTTTTTGTAACCTTTCTCCCGTTTTTCCAAGCTAGAAATTTATCCACATGATGCCTCACTCAATTAGTATTACAATTTTCATATGAGTGAGTCAAGCTTTGTCTCTCTCTCAGAATAAATTACAACACAATTTTCATTAAAACTACAAATACCAAGAGATGCCCTTCTATCTAATTTTTCTTTTTTTGAATTTTTGAATTTTCCACTAGGATCTTTCACTTGCCTTTAACTTTGCCTTCTAAAAGGCTTTAACATTATCCCCCTCCTAGACATGTCCCATTCCCATAGCATTCTACGATATGGTAGTAGCATTGTGTAGATGTTGGAGGATCCTATAAATGGGAGTGGTGCTTAGTTTCTCATAGTAGCAAAAGGAAAGAGGACTAGTCATCCTAGTGGATGTTGTAGTTTTGAGAAGAGATAGAAGCTAATGTTATATGGTCCATTGATGTCATAGATATCTTCCATCATCGCCACATTGTGAACTTGCAATTAAATATTATGCATTCCCTATGGATGTGGCTACCTTTTTATGCTATAGGGATTTGTGCTTGTGAAGGTGCAATGAGAAGATGGATCAAACTCCAAGCAAGGTCATAGTTGTCCCACACTTGAGAACCCAACTAGTGATAGGTGAGATATAGTGTTTTGCTTAGGGTGACAGGTGTGCTAGGTGACCCTAGGGAGTCCTGCCCCTTGATGGGCCTTGAGAATGTGTGATGGGGGAAAGTGATGTGATACCAAGTCTCTTTCTTTGAATTTGAGATTGTCTTCTTTCCTTTGGGCATTAAATATTGAAGATAAGAGGAAAGTCCTATTGTCATACTTTTTAGGGTCAAAATCAACTCTATGCCTTCATGGATAGGGCATGTATGTGGGATCTCCTCCCTTAAGGGGTAGTGCACTATAGAAGGAGACCCATTCCTCCATGTTGACATCCACGATATTTTTCCTCCACTCTAATCATGATTCATAGCCTTGCACTATTTTGGGCACCTCAAACACTTCATCATGCTGGTAATTTGATGGTTCCTATTGCCATAGTCTAGGATCTTGTGCTTTATGCTCCAACCATCTTTTTCCTAGCTGTGCTCCTACTTTGATGATTTGTTGCACTACCCCAATAGAAGATACTTTTTAGAGTCCTTTTTGGAAATAGGAAACAAATTGCACATGCGACTCTTGGGATCCCCATTATTCTAGCGCATCAATCTTGTTATCACAATTGGTAGGAATGGGCTCCCACCTTTGTGAAAAGGGTATATTCTGTAGTTGTTGGGATGATGTAATGAAATTTTTTTATTCATCACTCTTTCCTTTCTTCTTTTCTTGGATTTCATCATTGCTTCTGAGGAGGTGGGGGCCTCTATGTGTTGAAGCTCTTGTAGTATTGGACCCTTGTCCGCTAGCTCACATTCTTCTAAGTGTTGGAGGGGAAAGTGGCTACTCTTTTGTGGCTAGGAATGGCTATTTAACTACTAGGATGCCAATTACTCTTAGTTCCTCTATGGAGAGTCATGCTTCCCTTAGCCATAGCACATGATCTTCCATTATCATCTTCTACTCTAGTTGGGCCATAGTTTTCACCATACTATGCTTGAGTGCTCTCTTAACAAGTTGTAGGTTCCTTTCTAGGTTCTCATTTGTATCCCTTCACCCATTTCTGTTAGCTCCAATATGATATTGGTGAAGGTTTGGTACTATACCTACATCATTTCTTCCATCACCCTCATTTTTTCTTTTGTCCAATTCTTCTCATGCTCTGATTGTGCTAGCTTCATGGCTAGGTCAGCATAGGGGTTGCATTTTTCTCCTCCCACTAGTCCATTTTCTCCTTTGCTTGCTCTAGACCTATGCTCTACTAGGTTGTTAGGATTTCCAAGGTGATGTGTTGCTCCTTCCAAGCTTGACTCAACTCCATCCTTTGCTTTGGTTCATACACCAACTGAGTTTGGAGCCATTCATAATTGTGTGACAACACACTTGCCACTTCATTGACTAGCTCCACCACCTTTTTATTTTATGTTTTGCCTCTTCCTTTTCTTTATTTGATTCCTTCAATTCCCTTTTTAACTACTCTTGTAGTTGTGCTGTTGCATGTAATTCTTCTTCTATTCAGCCTTCTCTTTGTTGCCAGTTGCAACTTGCTCTCTAGCTACACTCGATTCTCCCTCTCCACTTCGCATTGTTCTTTGAAGATCTTCACATCTTTTTCCTAATCCTTACTAAGCTTTAAGTGCAAGTAGTTTTTTTTCAAAGGTTGAAAGACTCCCTAATTGTTCTCTGTTGGTATGCTATATGAGCTTGGTTTTCTTTTTCAAGTGCAATTAAGGTGGCCTTCCTCTCCTCATCTAACTACTCTATTTGATCCTCTTGCTTTTTTAATCTCTAGTATAGGGCTTTATAAGAGCAAAGGCACAGAAGTTGAGGATCCTTCCACCCTTTGCAACTTTGGTACCCTTTAGTGGCCTTTTAGGAGAGGACAACAAGTTGCATATCTAGCTCATAAGCCTTAACTTCTAGTTTGCTCTTGGAGTTGGCTTTATCTATGGTTGTAGGAATGGGTGGTGCAATGGGGTCATGATCAAAGCTGATGGGGCTTCCAAAGGAGCCTTACCTTTGCCTACTACTAGTGGAGGATGTGATATTCTTGCTAAACTCATGCCTACACCTTGACTAGTGATTGCTTCTAAGAAGATTCCCTAATTAGGGTCCATGAGAGCAATTTCTTCAGCCCTTGTTGGTTACTCAACTAAACTTATGATAGCTAGGGCTAGATCCACTACATATTTATTTATCTCCATTCTTCCTCTTTTCTTCATGATTCTACATAAAATAAACATGCTCTAGATAGAACAAAAAAACTAGGGACCTTCAAGTTGCACAACCATGGCTCCATCCACAGGTCTACAACCAACAATTGCTTGGTTTTTTCTTTGTTATTTCTTGCATGCTCATTAAGCATTGTTTATATGAATAGCCCCCACATGGTATTAAAAATTATACACAATAACATAGCTTGAGACAATGAAATATGGAAGGAAAATATAAAGAATAAATGAGAATGACGAAATATCAAAATTATAATCTATACAGAGTTTATATAAGGCTTTAGAAGCAATGTTTGGCTTACATAAAATATATATGGAACTCAAAGCTACTAAATCTTGGATTATATTGCAAAGCACAAGTTTTGTAATCTAAGATAGTGTCTATCATCCACTACCCTTGCAAAAACCATTTGATTGACCTGTTCTTCTTCCAAGTCTTCCCCTTCAATGCATTTTGCCTACACAAATGATAGAGCTTACATATTAGCAAAAATAAAAAACATAATAGAGTATTAGAAGCACAAAAGCTCAAATATTTCAACATCACAATTAAGAACTAACTTACAATAGAACGAATAGTATTCTTCTATACTTTCAAGTGATATACAAACTATCGCCTTGGGTTGTAGCTCTTTGAGAAATTTGTCTACTCCATGCTAAAATCCTTAAAACTATTAGAGCAAGTTCACATTGTTGGGGGGAAAAGCATATGTGCCTACATCACCTTGTATTTATCATACACATAGTGACTACACACTTGTACATTGCAAGTGGTGGGTGCCTGTCACTTTCATATTATTATTTATTCTGTCAAAATGGCTATTGAATAAGGGAAGGCTGGTCACACATTGTGATTGTTGGGGTTCCCACATCTTGTATATCTCTCTTTTTTGCTCTCTTGCTTCATCCACCATAGCTTGCATATCTCTTGATTTTTCTTGCTCGTGCTTCCACTCAAGCTTCACCATTCAACTAGTATCAGAGTCTATCATTCGAGAAGCTTCTTCATCATTCACTTTTGCTTGAATCTGAATACTTGCAGCTCAAGTTCATGGCAGCCATTACTTCAAACTGTCATAGTAACCATTGATGCCTTGCTCTCTTCAAGCTTTTAAGTGCTTGTTTAGGACCTCAAAGGGGATGCTTTGAGGTGTCACAAGTGATCAAATGATTGCCCAATTGATCTAGGAGTTGGAGTAGATGTATAAATTGCTAGAGATAAGGGCTAGATAACTAGGCACAAATCATGATGCCCTATTTGCTAGCTAGTCTGAAGGTTAGATCGACATTGCTTCATTGCATGCTGGGGAATTCATTGAAGTGAAATATCTTAGTCATTGACTATGGAACAATGCATGCCTGTTGTAAACACTTGAGGACAGCATGTATGGAGCTTCTCATTACTTATGTGTTGCCTCTAGATCTTGGCATTAATGTATGAATGTTATGGTAACGTATTGAGGTGATCATTGGCTTCATTTGAGTTCAAATGACTTAGTTTGTGAAGGGTTTTACTACTATACACTATTTGGGTAGCAAGATTTTAAACTAGGAAGATTATTCCTATTGGATAGCAAGCTTTTTAACTAGAAAGATTATGCCTAATGAGGTTTGATGCCATTCATGTATATTGCTTGAATTTATTGATGTCTAACATTGATGCTTAGACTTGGATATGATTATGAAATGCCTTGGCAGTTAGTTTTGAGCTACACTTGATGTCTTGGAGATTTGGCTATATTCTTTAGTTGCTTCAATGATTATGGTTTGAAGACTTATTTGGGTTGCATTCTCTCGAATGTATTGATTGATCTCTTTGGGCACCTAGATGTTACGTACTTGATGTATTGAGCCTTGCATTACTCTTTTACACTCTGTATATGCTTCAATGTATATGCTTTGAGATATTTGCATTCACTTGAATATTTTTTATTAGAGCTTTGGATCTTCTATGCAATTGAGCTTGGTCTACTGAGACAATGGGACTCTTGCCTTATGTACATACTCTCTTGGTTGCTCTTGGATGCAATTACACCAACTAGTTGGCTTATTTGATTTACATGCTTTGGATACTAGCACTTACATTTGTGAGCAAGATTCAATTATGTATACATGCTTCTTGGTTATGTATTTAGCTTCATTACTCTCTGTTTAGTCAATTGTGTATTTGAGTGTGTGCGAGAAGCGAGCTTTTTGAGCGAGCATTAGAGTGAGCTTTTCTAGGAGACCTCCATTTCTTATTCCACGTAGTCCACTTATTCCTCCTCTTCTCCTAGGCATATATCAAGCACCACTACTGCCACCACCATCTCCACCAACACCTCCACCTCCTCCTCTACCGCTGCCTCCACCACTACTGCCACTACCACCTCCATCGTTATTGCCACTACCGCCTCCATCGCTTCCATCACCACCATTCCCACCCATGTTTTTCCCCCCATGTTAATTACCTCAAGTACAACTCTCTCTCTCTCTCTCTCTCTCTCTCTCTCTCTCTCTCTCTCTCTCTCTCTCTCTCTCTCAATTAGCAACTTCTCACTTTCTCCCTCTCTTACACTTACCCTCTGTTCACCACCTAGCCAACCGTCTTATTGAGTAAGTGCAACTCAGCAAAGAGGAGATCCTAACACAAGTAAACGAATCATGCATCATAGATATATTGGTTGAAATAGCTTATGAACCTTTACATGAAGGAAGGCACTAGTGTGTCCATGCATTTGAAGGAATTTCATTTTATTTTCATCCAGTTGACTTCACAAGGCATTGACAATCTACCTCCCTTTTCTTGCTTGTAACACTTGTTGAGTCATGGGACGTTTTTTGTACAACCATGTGTGCTAATATGCCTAAAGATAGCTTGAAAATCTAGGACGTTGAGGGTTCTTTATTCGTAGAGGAGACAAATAAAAAGGATATAGATATAGCCCACACTTCTCATGCCTTTAATTTTAGGGCCATACATGATAGGAAGAGCAGTATAATGACTATAATGGTAGAGACTCAAAGAGGTCTTAGACTCATGGACAGTCTTATAATAAGTCCTACGTTGTAAGTCCTCTCTAACATGTCATTACTATGGAAATTAGGGTCATATTTAGTCACACTGCCCCATAAGATACACGATGATAAGGGCAAAGAGAAATGCAAGGGCAAGGTGTAAGAAAAATCTGATGATTGTAGTATTGTCTCTAATAAGTCTAATCTGTAAAGATTAAAGAGATAAATGTTGTGAATCCTAAGTCAGATGATGAGTGCATCTTACCAACTTCCTCTCATAATGCTTTTCAATTGACCCATGCTTCATCTATATGTTCTTAGTGTTGGTTGCTTGATTCGATGGCTTCTTTTCATATTACCCTGTATAGGATTGGTTTCAATCCTATCATGGCATGATAGGTTATGTGCGACTGGGAAATGACTTAGAATTGAATATTATTGATATTGGGGATGTAAAACTACAATCCCCCTCACATAGGTCCTTTACTTTGCATAATGCACATCATGTGCCAACTTTGACTAAAAGCCTTCTATCTGCTAGACAATTGGATGATGGATGCTATTATGTATCTTTTGGTGATTCCTCATGGAAGGTTACCCGCGTGAGAATCTTTTTTTTACTCGAGGTGCCAAGGTTGGTAGCCTCTGTCCTTTATTTATATCTAGATCTCTTGACCATATTTTAGCTATGGCTAACATACCACATGTATCTTTATGCCATCATCACCTTGGGTAGATGTTCTTGAAGGGAATGTAAATGCTTGCTTATTTGTAATCTCTTCTGCCT